>NC_081303.1:39972186-40275216 GCF_030435805.1 Mustela lutreola
TCCCTCCTACTGACCCCCGGCCCCCAGGGGAAGGGAGGGAGCGGCCGCCGGGGACCCTGGCATCTCCCCGGGGCTGCCATCCCTACCCGCCCCCGGAGTCGGCTCGGTGCGCGCAGGCGGCCGCCGTTCCCGCCCCGGTAAAGGCCCCGCGGCGCACGCCAGCCCCAGGAAAAGCCCGCGCCGCCTCGGCGCCTCTCGCCCCCGCGCCGCCCGGATCCCGCTCCGGCCGGTGCGCGTCCACTCGGCGACCCCGGGGCAGGGAGGGCGTGCGGGGTGGGTGGCGCGGGTGGGCGCGCGCAAACGCCCGCGGGGACCGGCCCTCGCCCTCCACCCGCCCTGGCCTCGCCGCCCGCGCCCGGCCCGGCTCTTACCGCGGGGTCAGCCGGGAGGCGGCGGCCCGAGCGCTCGCGCCGCCGCTGGTCCGCTCTGGGCTCGGCGCCAGCCCGGCCGCCGGTGCACAGTCGCGCGGAGCCCGGCCCGGCGGCCCGGTCGGCGGTGGACGCTGGTGCGCGGCGGGCGAGGGTCCCGGCAGGTCCCGCCGCCGCGACTGGGGCGCCGCGCCGCCGTCGCTGCAGACGGTTATGATAATGAGCGGCTCTGTCTAGCGAAGAGCGTGTGAAACCCGTCAATCCTGTTTGCCATTTCCCCGTGGATTTCCGAGGAGAGGTTCTGCAGGATGCCCCCAGGGTGAGAGAGGGAACATGACAAGCGCGCCCGCTCTCCCGCCCTCCCTCTGCTCCCGCCGCCGCCGCTCCGGAGGCAGCACACGGGGCGCCTTCCCCTCACCCCCACCCCAGCCCGCCCCCTGCCGCCTTCCCTCCTTCCCGCCCTCCCTCCTCCCTCGTCTCCCCTCTCTCCCCTCCCCTCGCCTCCCGGTGCCCGGGGACACGCGGGCCCAGCTCCAGCCCGCAGCCCAGACCCCACGCGCTCCCTGGCTCCCGCCCTAGCCCTGGGGGCTCGGCTCCAGCCGGATAACGTATTCACTATTCACTCTGCAACCTTCTGAGATGTCTTCTCTTTTTTTATTTGGTTTAGTTCTGTTGTTGTTGTTGTGTGTGTGTGATTTAAAAAAAAAAAAGAAAGAAAGAAAGAAAGAAAAGAAAGCAAGCAAAGAAAAATCTGTGCCTTTCCCACCCTTTGCAAAAGACTTTCTTCTCCTTTGCCACAGCAAACGGAGATGAGAAACAGATGTCTTTGCAGGACCAAGCAGTTATTCTCCTCTCGCCGCCCGCCCCCGCCCGTTCCCCTCCAGAGCTGCATATGTATAAAAAAGCAACATTGGTCCTCCTGCAACTTGAATTGGCAACTCTCTCTGGGTGGGGAGCCTCCAGGAAAAACCTCCAGGAAATAAAAAAGTAATAAAGGAGGTTGTCCTTGGTCAAGGGACTGTAATTTAAGCTCCGGAATCACATTATTTTGCAAATAGTAATTTTACCCTGTATTAGGCTCAATTGGAGTTTGTTTTTTGAAACATTAATTCATAACTTCTGTCTAGGGACTCCTCCATAGTCGAGATGGGTCATTTCAGGTATAATGAACACAGAGGATTGGAAGGCATAGACCTAAAAAAATCGGGGGCAAGGCACCTGCACAAAAGTGTTACAAAGACTATAATGTTTGTTTACTGCTACTATGCCAGATGTGCTAAATATAACACTTCTTTAAAACAGTGATCCTCCGACTGTGAAAAACCAAACCTCTTGCTGCCTGGCTCCCTAGGAATCAAGGATAGGCACAGACTGAAAATCAGGGAGGAAAGGAATAAGATCAAGGATGAGTATTAGCATCTGCAAATTGAACTCTATCTAATTTGCATGTTTATTTCTTAGAATTGTAATTAAATTTGTGTAATAAATGTTTTCCATTTCATTTGTACACTTAAAATTTGGGTGACTGATGTGCAGTTAAGTGAATTTCTTTTCTTTTTTAAACAAATGTAGTTTATTCAATAAAGCAGCAAACAAATATTAGACATAATTAGAACTAATCTACTTTCAAGGTATTTTTGTTGAACTTTGTACATTTAAAGACTCTCAGAGGTTTTAAGGGTATTAGGAAGCTGAAGGAAGGCAATTATGCTGAAAACAGACTAACTCAACAGACTTCCAGGAGCATTATTTCATTTTTTCCAAAAAGA
Organism: Mustela lutreola; assembly: GCF_030435805.1. Taxonomy (NCBI): domain Eukaryota; kingdom Metazoa; phylum Chordata; class Mammalia; order Carnivora; family Mustelidae; genus Mustela; species Mustela lutreola. The sequence goes on from NC_081303.1 coordinate 39,974,324, forward strand.
CATTTCAGCATGGCATGCCTAAAATTGGGAATTGGGCATCCATCTTGGCTTTTTTCTGAACCATATTAAAACCATATTAAATTGCATTGGCTCGTGAGCGACATAGGCCATTATGATAACAACTTAAGAACTGTAAAGATGTCATTTTGTGCACTCAGTGGGTGTTGCATGCTCAGCTTATGGGCAGAACATTATTTTCATTTGGGTGGGGGGAAGAGAATAAGAAAACACGCAAGGGGATTTAAAGTGGTGCAAGTACTTGGAAGTCTAAATCAGTGTCCAAAACTGGTTAGTGTCTAACTCAAATGAAGAACTAAATGTGAGGGCTTGGAGGCATGGCTTATTATTGTTTTTATCTCCCTATATTAAAGTTTTATAGCATTTAAAGGACTGTGGGGAAATCCCCACATACACTTGGCTGTGTCAAAATACATAAAACCAAAAGGAGCAAATTAAGCATAAAATTGAGAAATAACATGAGACTAAGTATCAGCATGGGTTGCTTTGGCACCTTTTGGAGCTTTGGCTCTGAGAAACGAGGCTTCTGGGAAACTGGCATTGCCCTTGGGTGGGTAGGACTCTTGGCTTTAATGTTACAACAAAATGACATCACAACATGAGTATGAAATCACTGTACTTCACGAATCATTGTCCTTCACAGCACTCTTATGGTTTTGAGTATGAACTTGACCCGGTCCTGTTCAGATATGTTGGGTTAGCATGTTGTACTAACAGCTTTCCCTGCCCTTCTTTTTAATCCCAAGCTCAGTGTTTTCTGAGATTCAGTGTCCAACTGTTGACAATGTGAACAAATGTTGACGAGTAGAAAAGTCAGTCAAACCTCCACAAAAGGAGAAATATTTGAAAAAGTTTAAAGTGAGTTTCCGGTTGAAGATAGCTACATGGGAAGATCCTGATGTCACCACCTCCCAGACACAAGGAATCTACAGCTACATGTGGGACAATTTCCTCTGAAAAGAAATCCAAAAACTGGGGGAAAGAAGAGGGAAACCACATTGAAAGTGGGTAGGAAGGGCTGAGCTACAGTTGCACCATAAACCTCACCGCTCGTACAGTGACCCACAATCAGGAGGGAACTCAACCCTGAGCTTCTCCCAGAGGATCGAAGGGTTTGCACCACACTTAAAAGATCCATCCCATCTTTTAAGACTGGCCTCTGAGAAATAAGCCCCAAACATTTAGCTTTGAACACTAATGGGGCTCATCTTCACCAGACCTTCAGGGTCAGGGTGAACTGAGAAACAGCTCTTAAAGGGCCCTTGCATAGACTCACTCACCCTAGGGCCCAATGCAGAAGCAGCCCTTTGAAAAGTGCCCAGACTTTATGTGAATAGGACACATTTCCTAATTATATATATATATATTTTTAAGTTTTATTTATTTATTGGTAAGAGAGCATGGTGGGGAAGGGCAAAGAGAGGGGGAGAAAGAGAAGCAGACTCCCAGCTGAGTGCGGAGTCCAAAGCAGGGCTAAATCTGATGATCCTGAGATCATGACCTAAGCTGAAATCAAGGGTTGGAGGCTTAACCTGCTGAGCCACCTGGGTGCCCCCACATCCATTAATTTTAAAGCATTGATAGTGGGGGGAGGAGCCTGCTGAGATATTCTCCAAGATTGGAACCTGGTGGGTGCTGTGTTGTTGCTCTCCCTAACCTGGTGGGTGCCATATTGTTGCTAAAGCCAGCAGTCGCCATTTGTTTTTCCCTTCCCCACAGGCGCCATCTTTATGCTCCAGCCAGGGGGTGCCATTTTGCATGATCGCTTGCTAAAGCTAGCAAGTGCCATCACTTTCTCCCCTCTTTCTTTTGCTTTTTAAATTTGTTTTTGTTTTTGTTTTTCCTTTCCTTTTTTTCCCTTTTTTCTTTTCTTTTTCTTCAGCAGGTACCAGCACCATCTGCACCCTCTCCCTCTGCTGTACTACAGAGAGCCAGCGGCTCCCTAAGCAGATCGGGTGCTCCAGTTTTCCACTCGGTAGCTCAGTGTTTGTGGCTACCAACGGGGGGATGGCCCTTGATGGCCTGCTTCTGGAGGCCCTGGGGGGCTTGCATTCTTGGGTCCCCCTGGGCTGTAACAATTGGAGTGATCTTCCAGGCTTGCGGCTGTCCCCAGCACACCACACAGACAGCAGGCCAATTTCCCCACCCTGCCTGCTCTTCCTTCTAACCCAGAGGTCTTTTTCTTTGTCCAGGAGCTGTGGCCTGAGGGGCAGGCTTCTGGTTTGCATACTTGCAGGAGTTTACAGAAGTGCCCTCAGAGAACAGGGGCCAGTGGCCTCCAACCTTGCCCTTTCCTGCTGCTTCATTCCAGCCTGCTGGTATCTTCCAGAAAGCAGTTTATATCCTTGCCTGGTGCCCTGATTTCTGTGGCTGTTGCCAGGGGACATGTCTCCGTTGCCTGGCTCTGGTGCCCAGTGGAGCCTATTCTTGTTTCAGGTCCTTCTGGACAGTCAACAACCAAGAGTCCTTACACAGCTACCACACCCACAGCAAGAGGCAACAGACCCTGGAGTTCAATCTTTCTGTAAAAGAGGCCAATTAGCTTAACACAGCTGCAGCAAGAGGGGCAGGCTTCAAATTAACACATCTAAGGCCTGACTAGAAATCTTTCCAGAGACCTCAGAGCTCTCTCCCTCTGCCATGCTCCACAGCACTAGCCTCGCTTGGAGGGGAGCTTCTATATGTATCTGGTACCCCAGTTTTTATTATGAGTGCTCTGGTTTTTATGACTGCTGCTCAGGGGGTATTCCTTGTTTGCCTAGCTCTGATGGGCAGGGGTTTGCACTCCAGGTTCCCCTGGAACCGTAGCCACCAGGGGCAGTTCTTGGCAGACTCCCATCTGCAGGACACTGCACAGACAGCAGACTGAACCACCTACCCCACTTTCTGTGCAAGAAGACGACTTGCCAGTCCTGGAGCTTTGGGCAGACTGCAGGTTTGGCACATGTATAGAGGCATTGGAGGTATTCTCAGGGCACATAGGGCAGGGGATGTCATCTTTGTAATTCCCCACTCTCTCAGTACAGCTCACCCATATGTCCCAGAAAGGGGCTTGTACACTTGTTTAGAGCCCTGATTTTTGCAACTGCTGACCAGGGGACATTTTCAGATTGCCTGGTTCTAGGGGTCAGTGGGGCTTATGGCCAGGATTCCACAGGCCTGCATATATTAACATTGCTTTAAATGCTGTTGCCTGAGGAGAGTCTAGCTTCTAATAAGCCTGAATCCTGGTGCTCACTGAGGTGCTCCCCTTTGGGACACTGACTAGTCTTGGCACCCCCTCAGTTACTGGGAGCTATTAAAAATAAAATAGGCTGCTTGGAAAGTCACAAAAGTTTGAGAGACAACCAAGAGTTAGGGCAGGGCTGAACAATGTTTCATCTTCTATACAAGGTGGATCCTTCAAGATGAGGAGAAATGACTGTTTCATCTAGTGCATAGAAACCAACACAGTCAAACAAAATGAATAAAATAAAAAATATGTTCCAAAAGAAAGAACAAGATAAACCTCCAAAATATTAATGAAATGGAGAGAATTGATTTACCTGATAAGAATTTCAAAGTCATGGGGCACCAGGGTGGCTCAGTGGGTTAAAGCCTCTGCCTTCGGCTCAGGTCATGATCTCAGGGTCCTGGGATCGAGCCCCACATCGGGCTCTCTGCTCAGCGGGGAGCCTGTTTCCTTCTCTCACTCTGCCTGCCTCTTTGCCTTCTTGTGATCTCTGTCTGTCAAATAAATAAACAAAATCTTTAAAAAAAAAAAAGAAATTCAAAGTCATGGTTGTAAAGATGTTCAATGAATGCAAGAGAAGAATATAGGAACACAGAACTTCAACAGAGACTGAAGATATATGAAAGTTCCAAACAGAAGTTACAGAACTGAAAATATAACTGAACTAAAAAATACAGTTGAAGGATTCAACAGCAGACTAGATGAAGCAGAAGAAAGGATCAGTGAACGCAAAGATGGCAGAAAAACAAATGGTGTAACAAAAACAAAAAGTGAAAAAATAGTGAAGGTAGCTTAAGGCTAGGATAATAGGATATAGGATAATAGGATAATATCAAGGAGACTAATATTCACATTATAGGGGTCCCAGGAGAAGAGAGAGAGAAAGAAGCAGAAAACTTATTTGAAGAACTAATGGCTGAAAATTTTTCTGACCTGGATAAAGAAACAGATATCAAGATCCAGGAAGTCTATAAAGTTCCAAAAAGGATCAAACCGAAAAGACCAGCACTGAGATACATAATTAAAATGTCAAAATTGAAGACAAGGGGAGATTCTTAAGAGCAGTAAGAGAAAAACATCTTGTTACACACAAGGAAAACCCCATAGGACTATCACCAGTTTTTTCAGCTATAGCTTTACTGGCCAAAAGGGAGTGGCATCCTAAAGCCCTACGTTTTTATTACCCATATCTTTTTATCTTTTACATCCCTTAATTATTTTAGCTATGGTTATTGCTACTTTTGTCTTTTATTTTAATTAGCTTTATAAGCATTTACTCGACTACCTTTCCTGTGTATTCATTCACCTTTACCAGTGAAATTCATACTTTCATATATTTTCTTGTTACTAATTTGCAGCCCCCTCTACTTCAGGTTAAAGAAGGTCCTTAACATTTCTTGTCTGATTTAGTGGTGATGAACTCCCTTAGCTTTTGCTTGTCTGGAAAACTCTTTATGCCTCCTTCAATTCTGAATAATAACTTTCCTGAATAATGTATTTTTCACTGGAAACATTTTTCTATCAGCACTTGAAATATATAGGATGCATCTGGGGCTAGTGATAAGCAGCAGGATCTTCTCTCATGATGCTGGACATCAAGCTGCAGCTCCCAATGAGCCACATGAGCATGAGGGTTAACAACTGATACTTACAACCTTTGTGTACCCACACAACCATGCTATTTTTTCACTTTCAGTTCAATGTTCAATCAATTACATGGGAGATTTAACATTTTATTATAAAGTTGGCTCTTTTACATGATTTTGCCTAACTGTAGGTAAATGGAAGTGTTCTGAACATGTTTAAGGTAGGCTAAGCTAAGCTATAATATTTGGTAGGTTAGGTATATGAAATGCATTATCAATTAATGATATTTTCAACTTAATATTGGGTTTATTGATATGCAATCCTACCATAATTTGAGAAAATCTATATACTGTTATGGATCTAAGTTGTTTTATGTAAACCTCATATTAACCACTAAGCAAAAACCTACAGTGGACACACAAAAAACAGTAAGAAAGGAATCTAGGCATAACATTAAATAAAATCATCAAACCACAAAGGAAGAGAGCAAGAGAAGAAGAAAGGAATAGAGAAACTCCAAAACAACCAGAAAACAACAAAATGGCAATAACTACCCACCTTTCAAAGAGTACTTTAAATGTAAATGGACTAAATTCTCCAATCAAAAGACATGGAGTGGCTGAATGGATAAAAAACAAAACTCATCTGTATGAAGCCTATAAGAGACTCACTTCAGATATAAGGGCACACACAGACTGAGAATGAATGGATGGAAAATTATATTCCATACAATGAAAACCAAAAGAAAGGTGGGGTAGCTATACAAATCTTAATAGACAGTCAGAAATATAATAATAGCAGGAGAATTTAATATCCACACAGAAAATCAATATGGAAACATTGGTTTTAAATGACAATTAAACCAGAAGGGCTTAATAGATATATACAGAATATTCTATCCAAAAGTAACAGAACACACAATCTTCTCAAGTGCACATGGAATATTGTCCATGAAAGATCATATGTCAGGCCATGAAACAGTCTGACAAATTTAAGAAGATTAAAATTATATGAAGTATCTTTTCTGAGAACAATGGTTTGAAACTAGGAAATCAGTTATAAGAAGCAAACTTGAAAATTCACAAATGTGTTTAACATTTCTGTTGTTAAATTACATGCTACTGAAAACCAGTGCATGAATAAAGAAAAAGCAAAATCAGAAAGATTCCTTGAGACAAAAGAAAGTGGAAATACAACATCCCAAAATGTATAGGATGAACCAAAACCAGTCCTGAGAGGCAATTTCACAGTGATAAACGTCTACCTCAAAAAATAAGAAAAATATCAAATAAATAACTTTACTTTACACTTCAAGGAACTAGAAAAAGAAGAATAAATGAAGCATAAAGATAGTAGAAGAAAAGAAATAACAAAGATCAGAGCAAAAATAAATAGAGGAAAAAAAATAAAAAAGATCAATGAAGTCAAGAGTTGGTTCTTTGAAAAAATAAGCAAAAAAATGACAAACCCTTAGCTAGACTCACCAGGAAAAAATGAGAGGGCCCAAATACATAAAATCAGAAATGAAAAAGGAGATGTTACAATTGATACCACAGAAATACTAAGAATCATAAGAGAGTACTATGAAAAATGTATGTCAACAAATTGGACAACCTAGAGAAATGGATGAATTTCTAGAAAGTTGCCATCTTTCAAGATTAAACTAAGAAGAATTAGAAAATGTGGACATACCAATTACTAGTAAGGAGATTACATCAGCAATTTTAAAACTCCCTACAAACATAAAAAGTCCTGGACTAGATGGCTTCACTAGTGAATTATACCAAACTTTCAAGAATTAACATAAATCTTTCTCAAACTATACTGAAAAATAAGAGGAGGGAACACTTAGAAACTCATTTTACAAGGCCAACATTACCCTGAAACCAAAACCAGGCAAGGACACCACAAGAAAGAAAAATTACAAGTCAATATTTTTTTTAAAAATTTTTTAAAAAAAATTTATTTGATAGAGATCACAAGTATGCAGAGAGGCAGGTGGGAGATGGGGGAAGAAGCAGGCTCCCCGCTGAGCAGAGAACCCCATGTGGGGCTTGATCTCAGGACCCTGGGATCATGATCTGAGCCGAAGACAGAGGCTTTAATCCGCTGAGCCACCCAGGCACCCCACAAGTCTATATTTCTGATGAACATAGATGAAAAAATCCTCAACAAAATATTAGCAAACCAAATTCAACAATACATTAAGGGGATCATACATCATGATCAAATGGGATTTATTCCAGCGATGCAAGGATGGCTTAACATCCACAGATCAATCAACATGATGTACCACATTAACAAATGAAGGATGAAATAATATGATCATCTCAATAGAGGCAGAAAAGCATTTGACAAAATTCAATATCCACATATGACAAAAAAGTACATATAGAGTGAATGTAGCTCAATAAAATGAGAACCATATATGAGAAGCCATAGCTAACATCATACTCTAAGTTCAGGAACAAGACACAGGATGCTATTCTTACCAATTTTATTCAACATAGAATTGGAAATCCTACCCATAGCACCTACATTAGTGAAAGAAATAAAAGGCATCCAAACTGGAAAAGAAGGTAAAACTATTTGCAGATGACATGATACTATATATAGAAAACCCTAAAAATACCATAAAAAAAGTTGGAATTAATAAGTGAATTCAATAAAGTTGCAGGATAAAAAAATCAACATACAGAAATTGGTCACATTTCTATACACTAAACTATCAGAAACAGAAATGAAGAAAATAATCTGATTTATAACTACATCAGAAAGAATAAAATACCTAGGAATAAATTTAATCAAAGAGGTGAAAGACCACTGAAAACTATAGGACACTGATAATCAGAAGAAGATGCAAATAAATGGAAAAGATATTCTATGCTCATGGATTGAAAGAATTAATATTACAGGTGATTAGATATACTCTTGAATGTCCATCTACCTTATATTTTAAACCTGTGGATTTAAACATAAATAAACTGTTGATAGGAAAAAAAAATCTTAAAAAAAAGAATAAAAATAAAAAAGATACATCAAACTATTGTTAGTGTCCTGTATCATAGACTTATGGATGATTTATTTACTTCTTTCTTTGTTTTGGTTATAACATTTTAAACTTATCATTTGAGTAATAAGAATTTAACAAATATTTTAAGTTCTACTTGTCAAGAATAAACTAAACTAACGTATTCTTAAAAATAAGAAAGAATTAGTATTGTTAAAATGTCCATAGTACCCAAAGGAATATACAGACTCAATGCAATCTTTATGAAAATTCCAGTGCCTTTTTTTTTTTTTTTACTAGAACTGAAACAAACAATTCTAAAATTTGTATGGAACCACAAAATAACTCAAATATTCAAAGCAATTTTAACAAAGAACAGAGCTGGAGGCCCCATGCTGCCTGATTTCAAATTATATTACAAAGCTATAGTAATCAACACTGTATGGTATTGGCATAAAAGTAGATATATGGGTCTATGGAACAGAATGGAGGTTCGAGAAATAAATAGTATACCTATATAGAGTTAATTAATTTACAACAAAAGAGCCAAAATAGAGGATGTAGAATGGACAGTCTCTTCAAGAAATGGTATTGGGGAAACAGGACACCAACATACAAAAAGTGAAACTGGATCACTAGTTTACACTGTACACAAAAATTAATTGAAAATGGATTAAAGACTTTAATGTAAGGTCTGAACCCATAAAATTCCCAGGAGAAAACATAGATGATAATTTCCTTGACATTGGTCTTGGCAGTGATTTTTTTTTTTTTTTTTTTTTTTTGGATTTGACACCAAAAGCAAAGGCAACAAAAGCAAAAGAAAACAAGTAGATTTACATGAGACTAAGAAGCTTCTGCAAAGCATAAAAAATCATCAACAACATGAAAAGGCACCCTACTGAATGGAAAACATTATTTGTAAATCCTATATCTGATAAGGGATTAATACCCAAAATATATAAAGAACTCATACAACTCAACAGCAAAAACAAAAACAAAACAAACCACAATTTGATTAAAATATGGGCAGAGAGTCTGATTAGATATTTTTCCAAAGAAGACATACAAATGGCCAAGAGGTACATGAAACACTGCTCATCATTAGTAATCATCAGGGAAATGGAAATTAAAACCAGAGTGAGATATCATCTCGCACTTGTTAGAATGGCTATTATCAAAAAGATAAATAACAAGTGTTGGCAAGACTGTGGAGAAAATGGAACCCTTGTACTCTGTTGGTGTGAATGTAAATTGGTGTAGCCACTATGGAAAATAGTATGGTGATTCCCTTAAAAAAAAAAAAAAAGTAAGACTACCATATGTACCATATGATCCAGCAATTCCACTTCTGGGCATTTATCCAAAGAAAACAAAAACACTAACTGAAAAAGTTATATTCACACCCTTGTTCATTGTAGCATTATTTACAATAGCCAAGATGTGGAAACAACATAAGGGCACATGAATGGATAAATGGATCAAAAAAATTGTTGCATGGAGTGCCTGGCTGGATCAAGGGGTAGAGCAGAAGACTTTGACCTTAGGGTCGTGAGTTTAAGACTCATGTTGTGGGTGCCTGGGTGGCTCAGTGGGTTAAAGCTCTGCTTTTGGCTCAGCTCATGAGCTCAGGATCCTGGGATCAAGTCCCAAATCAGACTCTCTGCTCAGCGGGGCGCCTGCTTCCCTTCCTCTCTCTCTGCCTGCCTCTCTGCCTACTTGTGATATCTGTATGTCAAATAAATAAATAAATAAAATCTTAAAAAAAAAAAAGATTCATGTTGTTCATAGAGATTACTTAAAATAAATAAATCAATCTGCTATAAATCTCTGCATCTATTCAGGGAAAAGCTGATACACAAACACGCAATGGAATATTATTCAGCCATAAAAATGAAATCTTGCCATTTGCAAACAATACTGATGGATCTTGATGATTTTATGCTAAGAGAAAGAAATCAGAGGAAGAACGAGCTCATGTGTGATCTCATTTATATGTGGAATAAGAAAAAAAAAACAGCTCATAGAACTGATTGGTGGTTGCCAGATGTAGGGGGTAGGGGTGGGTGAAATGGGTAAAGGGAGTCACAGTGTGCAAATTTCCAGTTATGAAATAAAAAGTCATGGAGAAGTAACGTACAGCATGGAAACTATAGTTAATGATAATGTATTGCATATTTGAAAGTTGCTAAGAGAGTAAATCTTGTAAGTTCTCATCTACAAGAAAAAAATTTCTGTAATTATGTATGGTGACAGAATTTTTTTTTAAAGATTTTATTTATTTATTTATTTGACAGACAGAGGTCACAAGCAGGCAGAGAGGCAGACAGAGAGAGAGGAGGAAGCAGGCCCCCCGCTGAGCAGAGAGCCCGATTCGGGGTTCGATCCCAGAACCCTGGGATCATGACCTGAGCCGAAGGCAGAGGCTTTAACCCACTGAGCCACCCAGGCGCCCCTGGTGACAGATATTAATTAGACTTATGGTGGTGATCATTTCCCAATATACAAATATCAGATCATGATGTTGTATACCTGAAAGTAGTATAATGTCATATGTCACTAATACCTCAATGAAAATTTTAAGTAAGTAAGTGGTGGCTAGAACACAAGAAAATAACTATAAATCAATAATGAAATATTTGGAATAAGTGAATATAATTTATGAGTTACAATATTCAACCCAAAAACTATGATGTCATAATTTTTAGATATGTGTGTAGAAGTTCCAAGATAGCAATTTGATTATAAAACTTAAGATACCTTGAGTTGCAAATTCACTGAAGACAGTGATGTTTCCCTCAGTTAACACAGTGCCAGATTTAAAACTACTGTAAACCATTTCACTAAAACTTTTTGTCATTTGAAAGGGGAGGCTTTTCAAGTAAAATTTGACTCATTCAGATTGCTGTCAACACTGTCCATTGGATTAATCAAAAGTCAGACTTACTGGCTTTTAAAAACAAGTGTAACATTTTTACAACAAAAAGAGGTATCTATATTCGATGTCTTCAATTCCCCTTCTCCCATCCTCAAACCTCTCATTACGGTTTTTCAGCCCATCTCTCCATGGAAACGGTTACTGTCAATGTCACTAATGACCTCCATGTTGCTAAATCCAAAGCTCTTTTCTTTCCAAAGCTCACATTTTTTCCTGACCTGTGTGCAGCCTTTGACCAAAGCCATCACTCTCTCTTCCTTGAAACACCTTATCCTGCTTCTGGGAGGATCCTGCATATCCTCCTACATACCCGGATGCCTCTAACCTTATTGGTTCCTCCCTTTCTCTATGACCTCTTAAGGTTAGAGTGCCTCAAACTCAGTCCATGGAAACTTGTTGCTTCCTTTTAGCCACTCTTTTGTGGATCTCAGTCAGTCTCATGGCTTCAAATAATCTCTATAGTCTGATGACTCCCACATTTAGATCTCTAGTCCTAAACTCTCTCTTGATCTCCAGACCCTGCTTAGATGTTTAATGGACATTATTACAAGAATTACAGATTGTCTCTACTCCTTCAACTCTGCCACCCCGAATATTCTCCATTCCAGTTAATAAACCACACTATTTTGTTAGTTGCTCATGCAAAAAAAATAAAATAAAATAAAATAAAATATTGGGATTCATCCTTGACTCTTTTTTTCCTTTATACCCTACATCTAATACATAAAAAAATCCTTAATGCTCTATATTTATTTTTAAAATTATTTTTATTATTTTATGGAGCAGGGGTTTGAGCTCTTTGAAACTTATTCATTTTTAAAAAAAAATTTTATTTAGATTCCAGTTAATTAACATACAGTGTAATATTAGTTTCAGGTGCACAATATAGTGATTCAACACTTCATACAAGACCTGGTGCTCATCACAGCAAGTGTAGCACCCCTTAATCCCAGTTACCAATTTTATATACCCTCCCCATCTACCTCCCCTCTGGTAACCTTAATGCTTTTCCAGAATGTGATTATTATTTTTTTTCTAAATTTATTTATTGGACAGAGAGATCACAAGTAGGCAGAGAGGCAGGCAGAGAGAGAGGAGGAAGCAGGCTCCCCACTGAGCAGAGAGCATGATGCGGGGCTCCATCTCAGCACCCTGGGATCATGACCTGAGCCGAAGGCAGAGGCTTAACCCACCGAGCCACCCAGGCGCCCCCAGAATGTGATTATTTTTTATCATCTCTACCGCCACCATCCTGGTCCAATCCACCCTTATCATCTCTTGCCTGGGATATTGCAACAGCTTCCTAATTGGTCTTCCTGCCTCAGTCTTTGGCTCTTTCTACAGTTCAGTCTTAGCTCAACGGCCAAAGATGTCAATTTTGCTACGATTTTACCCAAGACCTTCCATTTCACTCATTGTAAAAGCTAAATCCTTACAATGGCCTCCCTAGGCTGGAAGTCTCCCTTTACTTTTTTAACTCACTCTGTCTCCAGCTACTCTGGAGTGTGACAGGCCTGTGCCTACTGCAGGATATTTGCACTGGCTATTCCCTCTGCCTGGAATGCTCTTTCTCCCTATCGTTGCACAAATCAGTATTCCACCTTTTCCAAGTCTTTGCTCAAATACCACCTTATTAAGAAAGTCTTAAAATTTTCATTTAAAAAATTCAAACACTTCATCTCCATATCTTTACTTTTATCCAGAAGATTTACCACCTTTTAATAGGCTCTATATTTTATGCATTTATTCTATTTATCACTATCTCCTCACAGTAGAAATTAAGGCCCACACAGGTAGGTGTTTTGTCTTTTTTAGTCAGCCCTATGTTTCCAGCACAGAGCCTGGAACACTGAAAGCATTCAATAATTATTGTGTTGATTGTGGTGCCTGGGTGGCTCAGTGGGTTAAAGCCTCTGCCTTCAGCTCAGGTCATGGTCCTAGGGTCCTGGGATGGAGCCCCGTTTTGGGCTCTCTGCTCAATGGGGAGCCTGGTCCTCCACCCCCCGTCTGCCTCTCTGCCTACTTGTGATCGCTCTCTCATCAAATAAATAAATCTTTAAAAAACTAATAATTATTGTGTTGATTGATTGAGCAATTATGGAGTGGCAAGTTAGTTTCAAATATGTATAGAAACCCAAACAAGGCTAAAACAGAGCTACTCTACTCTATAATATATAGAATGGTGAAGAAACACCAACTCATCTGTGTCTCTGGAATTCTCTGGTCCCGGGCTTTTATCTGCCCTGCAGCACTCCAGGACCTGAAGACATTCCAAGATCTTCAAGCACCCAAATGGTTTAGTACTGACTTGCTTGCCTGAGGGTCCCCAATACCATATCTCCTCCAAACAGTTGCTGGTGCTCTGGACCAGCTCTCCTTTCCCCCAGTGCAGATTTTCATTCATTGCCCAAATGCTAGTTCTAAGCTATAGTTTTAAAATTACAAATTGTATAAATAATTGCTCTCCAGGGTCCTGTAATGTCACCTCTTGGCAAGGCCACCCTTTCAGAAGCCAGGAACTCCTCCACTGTCTTTCTAATCCTACTTTAAAACTCGCCCAGAAACACTTCAATAATTATGTGCATATATGCTTGTATGCTTGTGCATACAAGCATTGAGCTAGGCGCTGCAGGAGAAGTAGAATGAATAAGACACTGTTCTTAGACTTATAGAGTCGTCAATACAGTAAGTAGCAAAAGACAAGGGGAGAAATAATGGTACTATTTAGTAATTCAGTACATGGTAGAATGGAAGTTCAGGGGTGAGACAAACCACATCCAGCTGAGAAGAGCCAGAAGACTTATTTAAGAAATTGAAATCTGATGTTGACCTTAAAGGATTAGTAGGCTCTCAATGGGTGGACATGGAGAATAGATGAAAAATATTTCAAATAGAGAAGCCATTTGAGACACAGGTTGGAAAGCAAAGGGCATCTTTAGCTGATGGTAAGTATTCCAGTTTTACTAGAGTGACAAACTATGTGAAAGTTGAAGGTAGGTGAAGCTGTATGATAAAAAAATGTAAACAAGATGAGTTTGGTTTTAGCTTAATAAGCAATGCAGAGCATTTTAGGTTTTTGAGCTGGAGAAGGACAAGATCGAAGCCAAGCTTTAAGAAGTGTAATACGCAGTGGAGAGCAGTGTTGGGAAGCTCTTCCAGCAGGCTAGGTGAGGGAAAATGCCAGTTTATGTTAGAAGAGTGGCCCTGATGGGAAGGAGACAGGTGAGAGATATTACAGACTTGGAATCTTTAGGATATACTCATTGATTGGTTGTGAGGAAGGGAAGAGTGAAATTTGACTCTGGGTTTCCTCCTTGAGTCGCCTTATGGCTAAGTGAACCCATAAGAAATGAGAAGAGAAAGTTCGAAGGGAATATAATGTGGTGGTTCTGGTTATGTTGAGAATGAAATGTTCATGGAATAGACAGATGGAGGTGTCTGGTAGCCAGCTGAATGTTCTTGTCTAAATGAAGACACAATTTAAGAGCAATTATAAAAATTTAGGATTATTTCAACAACTACTGAGGTTGAAGTCTTAGAACTTAATGAAATTATTGAAGACTTTATAGAGCATTTAAGAGTGAGGGCTTAGGTCAGCACCTTGAAGAATATGATAGATGCATTTACTCAGAGGTGAAAATAATATTTTAGCTTAGTGTGTAGGATATTTGTATTAATGATGTAAAAGACCCTTTTGGCTTAAATTTGAAAGAATTTGGGATGGAATAATAGATTTGGGGTAGCAAGCAGTCTCTCCTAAGTTTCCTGACATCACAATACAGTCATGTCTGTAGGCTGTGCTTTCTGGTGTGGCTGAATGTACAGATTCACCTTCACAGGTGGAAAGGGGCTTGGTAATTCATCAGAAAATCCTGAAATAATCCCCCCAAATATGTAAATCACTGATAATGAGCTTGGAGTCTTAGGAATATTTGTCTTTTGATAGGAGTCTCCTAAATGCCACACAAACTTTAATGAAAATAATCAATAATTAATGACATAATTGCAGATATAGTACACAAAAATAAACATTATTTCTGAATGGAAGTCACACAACGTATATGGTCCCTGACTCAGTACTATTTTCAGGGACCTATATTAGTGAGTAAGAACAAGTTAGAGTATACATATCAATTATTTGTAAAGAGATGTTTTTCTAGCATACTTGGTAATTTTTGCAGTTAAAAGATTTCTTTTGAAATACATTTAACATTATTAATATTGTCTTAGCTAAAAGAGTGTGATAATTAGGTGTATATCAACCCCAACATTTACCCCAAGCCTTCAAAGAAAAGATGGTCCGTAAATTCAGTATAAAAATTGGGTGGGACCTGGATAACCAGACAGGAGGAGGGTGAGCCCTCCAACTGAGCAAGGGATGGTCAAAGTGTGTGTGTTTGTGTGTGTGTGTGTGTATGTGTGTGTGCTCACGTGTGCGTATGCGTGCACACTGGAGTGTGGGTTTAAAGTCTTCTGAAAACACACTGAGATAATAAAGAAATGAAGAAAAATGATGATGTGAGTATTTTCTAGGGATAATATCACCTGTTTTTGTTCTATTTTCTTGTTTTTCCAAAGAGATTTTTCCCACCCATTTCTTTTCTTTGGGTCAAAGGGTCTGTCCCGTTTTTCTTGACCCTAAAACCTAAATGCATTGGTCCACACTGTGCCAGAGTACTAGATCAGAAGTATGACCTACTGAGTAAGGAGATGTAGGATTTCATCTAAAACCCAAAGACAGGGCGCCTGGGTGGCTCAGTGGGTTAAGCCGCTGCCTTCGGCTCAGGTCATGATCTCAGAGTCCTGGGATCGAGTCCCGCATCGGGCTCTCTGCTCAGCAGAGAGCCTGCTTCCCTCTCTCTCTCTCTCTGCCTGCCTCTCCATCTACTTGTGATTTCTCTCTGTCAAATAAATAAATAAAATCTTTAAAAAAAAATAAAAATAAAACCCAAAGACAGGGTGCCTGAGTGGCTCAGTCAGTTAAGCATCTGCCTTTGGCTTAGGTCATGATCCCAGAGTCCTGGGATTGAGCCCCACATCGGGCTCCCTACTTGGTGGAGAACCTGCTTCTCCCTCTCCCTCTCCCTCCTGCTCTGCCTACTTGTACTCTCTATCTCTGTGTCAAATAAATAAAACCTTAAAAAAACAAAAAACAAAAAAACCAACAACCTGGAGACAGATTTTGGTGAAGCCGCAGAGAGGCTATGCAGAGTTGTGTAAGGGATAGCAGACCCGGATAGCAGAGTGTATTCCAACTAATCTTAAGGGGTTTTTTTTGTTTTTGTTTTTTTTTAAAGTAATCTCTATGCCCAACGTGGGGCTTGAACTCATAACCCCAAGATCAAGAGTCACATGCTCTACCAACTAATCCTATTTATAAATCTCACTGTATAACAAGGGTAGGCTCCAAAGTTCATAATTTTGTCATCCTGTTAAGAAAGACATAAACCAAGGAGAATGAGATCCCAGAGAGGGGAAGTTTGTAAAGAAACTCTACTTGTAATTTGATTCCAAAATCTCTTCCCTTCCCCATTTGCCTTATCTGTACATTGTTACAAAGCAGGCAAGCTGAACATTTTATGAGGCTTAATGTTAGACCAGCAGGACGTATTTATGATGCTATGTCATCGTCCCAAGAAGCGTTTATTGAGTGACTAATGGTTGCATTGGCACACGGACAATTAATCTAACATGATTGTTTCAGGAGCTGGAAGATTTGTAGGTATTAGCAGCATTTTCTTGGGCTCATCCTCTGCCTTATATACGTGTGATTTCGAGAATTCTTTTCATCTCAGTGTATAAGTATTATCTTTTTGCTCTTTTTTTTTTGCAATTTTAAAAGATTAAATCCTCAAAGAAGAGTTTCAGTGGCTGACAAAAGCAAGAATATGATCTCTGTAAGTAAACACTTAAGGTATATAAAAACTATAGAGATTTAAGTGTGATCCTAATTATATTTATTAAATACTGTTCCATTTAAGTAGTATGTTGCTGTCTCTTTACCATCCGTACATCAATACTGGGTTTAAGTAAAATGTGTGTACTTTTCACAAACATGTTTGATTTTCACAGGTCAAACATTTTATAATTTGAGAGCTAGGATAAGTAAATCAGTGTTATGAAGACAGAAAGCTCTAATTAGAAGGAAAATATAAGGGAAATACAGCATGTGGTGAGCAGCCTTCCCATCTGTAGACATTAGCCTTGATTTGATTTAGAGCTATTTCATAGAGTGTCCATGTACACAACGCTAACAGAATAAACAAGACTGTATCAGTAACCTGTCTCAGGAAGGGGGAACAAGGAATCGCGTTCTGACGGGGGGATACTGGAAGACAAATCCATCCTTGAGCATTTCATTTTTTAATTTCTGTCTTGTGAGTGGTATAAAATGTGTAGGCATATCAAAGCTCATAACAAAAATTGCTTATGCCATTAGGAAGACGTATTTATTTTCAACAATGTAAGGGGAAAAGCATACAATTGGGGTAGAGAGAGAGGGAGACAGAGAGAGAGAGACAGAGAGAGAGAGAGAGAGAGAGAGACAGAGACAGAGACCTGCTGCAGACATCACCTGAGTGGGAAATTATACATCCTGCACACACATGCACAGAATTCATCTCTGACAATTTAATTGTTTAATGGTAGGACTAACAAGGAATCCTTTCTAAAGTAATGGCATATAAAGGCTTCCTAGTGAAGTTAATATTCCTGCTGCATTTGATGGGTGTTTCCCATTTGTGCAGTTCTGCCCGAACAGACTCCTGGTGTTTGATGAGGGGAGGCAGGAGGGGTGGTGGTGTCTGCATTCAGCAGCAGAATCTGGTGAGTGCCTTAGCCTGTGACTTTAGCCATTAAAGCAACAAATCTGAGGCCACGATGGGCACCAGAGCAATTGCTCATATCGTTGTAATATCTGGGCCTGCTGTGCAAGGATCTGGGCTTCCTGGACGGATGGCTGGGTGTTTTGAGTTCAGAGCCCTTGCCTGCACAGTTGTCTGTTTTCTCTTAGTTTGCTGGAACCAGGGTTTGGCAGCCATTTGTGCTGAGGTTTTAGGACTTCGGTTTGACCAGTCTTCTAGATAATGAAATGAATGATGTCTCAGATGCTAGGATTTGAATTCTCATCTGGAGCCACAGTCTCTTCTCATATTTCTTTATGGTTCAGCCTTTGCTTATATCTGCACTTTAATTGGATCCCTGGGTGGCCTGTCTGCTCCAGCCACGCACATAGCAATGGATGCTCTGTGGGAGAAGAACTGCCTCTTAAGAAATACGAAGTTCCCAGAGCAGACCCTCATTTGGTAGTTTCCATTCTTAAATCAATACATTTTACATGCATTACTCTGGTTACTTGGCTTCGGAAAAAAAAAAAAAAAAGTTTTGTTGCCTGTATCAGAGGGACCCAGTGGTGGTAGTGGAGATTGAGTTTGACCACAACAGAGAAGGCGGTTTGCTCTGGAGCGTGGTTTCCCGTTGGTTGTGGAACAGCTCCCATGCTGTCTGCTCCTCTCGCTGGAGCTCTATCTTTCAGTCTAGGAAAAGGCTTAGTAGGCAGAATTGAAAATGACAGACTATTTTTAACACAAGCTTTATATCCCACAGTTCTGGTTCTTACTTCTATTATCATTACTTATTCATAGACTTTTATTCCCAAATATCATTACCCTTTACAGTAATAGGATCAGCAAAGCAACCACTTAAAACAAAACAAACAAATGCAGGAATCCAAGTCCCCCTCACAGAAACATTTTTTCCCCCTCTTGCCAGTTCTCTGTCTCTCTCTGACTACCTGGGGGAAAAGGAGTACTTATCAGTCACTAAGAAGTTCTGCTGCTTCAAAAATACCAGCGGAACAGAGAGGCTTGGCAGTAGGTAATGATATGAAGGCGCTGACAGTCTAAGGAAATGGAAAGGTGGTAATGATATCTGAAAAAAAACAAGGGAAAGAAGGAGGAGTGGAGGAAGGTAGGAAGTGGAAAGAAAACTAAGAATACACTGTGAGTGTTGCTTCAATTCAGTGTCAAGAGGCAAACGCCCATCTAAAACAGATCTTATTTCGTCTACAGTGACTTTGAAGCAGGATTGTGTAATTATGCCCTATCTAGTAACAAGAGCTATGTGTCCTGAGGGCCTACTATATGCCAGATGCTTTTTAGAGGTTATTTGGTTTACACAACTTTTAGTAGCAGGCATGACTAGCTCCATTTTACGGTTAAGGGGACTGAGGCTTGGAAAGGCTACGTGGCTTGCCTGAAGTTGTATGCCTCCGTTGGGTAGACCTGGAACATCAACTCAGATCGTTTGGATTCAAATCCTATGCTCACAACCACTATAATTTTTTCGGACTGACTTCCACTGTGCCATAAGCCTGGCATATTATTTGGTCATTTGTCTCTCCACTTATGTATGTATGTGTGTATGAATACACCACGTTGTTCCAGAAATGATTTAAGATGGTGTAAATGCCTTGGAGCTATGCACATATCTAAGCAGCATGCACATGGTTAGGACAGTCTATGTATTTGTTAAATGAGTCAGGGAACATCAGTTGTCAAGAGTTTAGAATGTTTTCACTGTGGAGGCTTCTTCCTTTTTTATCTTTAAAAGAAGGCCAGCCAGGGGTGCCTGCGTGGCTCAGTTCTTAAATATCTGCCTTCAGCTCAGGCTGTGATCCCAGGGTCCTGGGATTGGGTCCCACATCCGGCTCTGGCTCAGCAAGAAGCTTGCTTCTCCCTCTCCCACTCCCCCTGCTTGTGCTTGTGTTCCCTCTCTTGCTGTGTCTCTCTCTGTCAAATAAAAAAATAAAACTTAAAAAAAAAAATTAGGCCAGCCAGAAATGCATCTGTGCAGGAAGGTTTGGATACAGGAACCAGGGTGGACTAACTAAACTTCCCAAATCTTTTCTAGACCTTTGCTTCTCTCTCGCCAGGCTTTATGGGAATTATTTCTCTTCAGTAATTAATTTCAGAAATGTGAAAAGTGAGTTGGCAGGAGGAAGAAAGGATAACTTTACCACAGAGGAACCTGGTAAACACTACTTCAGTTAGCTGTTCAAGGTCAACATCAACAGTAGTAAGTCATGTTGATGTACTCTTGATATACATTTGATCCAATGTATTGAAAATAGCACTTCACCTCTGTGATCATCCTCCCCCAAACCCATAACCTCCCAGTCTAATTGTGAGGAAAACATCAGAAAAATCCCAACTAAGTGACATTATAGAAAAGACCACCTCCCGTTATTCCTTAAAACTGTCAAGGAAAGTCTGAGAAATTGTCACATTCAAGAGGAGCCTAAGGAGACAGGGTGACTAAATGTAATGTGGTGTCCTGGAACAGAAAAAGGACATTGAGTGGAAACTAAGGAAATATTAATAAAGTATGGACTCTAGTTAATTATAATATATCAGAATTAGCTCATTAATATTAACAAATGTACTGAAGTATGATGTTCATAATAGGGGAAACTGAGTGTGGGAATATGAAAATTCTCTGTACTATTTTCTCAATTTTTCTGCAAATCTAAAACCAGCTCTAGGGGTGCCTGGGTGGCTCAGTCAGTTAAGCATCCCACTCTTGATCTTGGCTCAGGTCTTAATCTCAGGGTGATGCATTCAGGCCCTGGGGTGGGCTCTATGCTAGGCAAGGAGACTACTAAATAAGTAAAACAATACCTAAAAAAATCAATCAATCAATCAATCAATAAACTATTCTGAAAAATAAAGTCTTTAAAAATATTTAAACACACACACACACACGTGAATTGACCAAGACATTCGAGAGAACAAATAGCCTAACTAGAAGTAGAATCTATATCTCTCTCTTGAAAAGCTAACCTAGGGCCACCTGGGTGGCTCAGTGCGTTAAAGCCTCTGCCTTCAGCTCAGGTCATGATCCCAGAGTCCTGGCTCTCAGATCCCAAAGTTGGGCTCTCTGCTCAGTGGGGCGCCTGCTTTCCCCCTCTCTCTCTGCCTGCCTCTCTGCCTACTTGTGATCTCTATCTGTCAAATAAATTTAAAAAAATTATTTTTTAAAGAAAAGCTAACCTAACAATTGAGATGGAAAGCTTTTCTTTGAATTAATGCAATTTTGCTTCCTGTTGATCTCTGGATTTTTATTACCAGGTTTGGATATCAGAAGATAGGATGAAGCTGCTGAGGAAGAGTCTACTGAGTTTCTGATGATCTTGAGTAAATAAATGCCATTGCAACATACACTTGTGGAGCCTAATTAGTTCTAGGATGCATATACTTCAACTCATGTTCCCGACCTTCCAATGATGTCATCCTGTACCCAGTTCACTACTGAAATATTCCAAGGCCTTAGTTTAGTCCTTCAGAACCCAGCAAGGGTTCCTGAATCACTTTAAAAATTAATCAAATAATTATTTCAATTCAAATTTCTAATGCCACATCCTGTTTGACTTACTGTTTGTTGGAAGCTCCCAATGTCTCATATGTAGCCATACCAGTGGTGATCACCAATAGAAATCAGAGATATTTATATATCACATAGTTGCTGTAGATATCGCAAAATATCATTTACACTCATCACTACTTTGAAAATTATGGTAGTTATTAGATTTGCTACTGTATCTTTTTTTTTTAAGATTTTATTTATTTATTTGACAAAGAAAGAGATCACAAGTAGGCAGAGAGGAAGGCAGAGAGAGAGGTGGAAAGCCTGATGTGGGGCTTGATCCCAGGACCCTCAGACCATGACCTGAGCTGAAAGCAGAAGCTTAACCCACTGAGCCACCTAGGTGCCTCAGAAAAAAGACTTCCCTGACCGGGAATTGAACCTGGGCCATGGCAGTGAGAGTGCCAAAGCCTAACCACTAGACCACCAGGGAACATCACTACTGTATTTTGATATTTAATGCATTAATAAAGAAGTACATAGGTTACTGTAGCAAACATGTAAAAATATTTTGATAATTGTATTTTAATATAATTGGTTTCTTCTGTAATCCTATGGAGATTTAAAAATACAATTAAATACATTTTTTCTGAGAAGGGGTCCAAAAGCTTCTGCACATTCCCAAAGAGGCTCATGGCATAAAAAAAAAAGATTAAGAAGTTTGATGTAGTGGAAAGAACACTGAATTGAATCTTGAACTGTGTAATCTTCATAGAATCCCTTGACCTCTAGGTTCCACATTTTTCTCACTACTGTGCACCTTAAGACAAAACAAAAAAATCCTTGTGCATGGTGTAAGAGAACGGTCGAGTTTCATTCTTCTATACATAGCTGTCCAGTTTTCCCAGCACCATTTATTGAAGAGACTGTCTTTTTTTCCAATGGATATTTTTTCCTGCTTTGTCGAAGATTATTTGACCATAGAGTTGAGGGTCCATATCAGGGCTCTCTATTCTGTTCCACTGGTCTATGTGTCTGTTTTTGTGACAGTACCATGCCGTCTTGGTGATCACAGCTTTGTAATAAAGCTTGAAATAAGGCAACGAGATGCCCCCAGCTTTGTTTTTCTTTTTCAACCTTTCCTTAGCAATTTGGGGTCTTTTCTTGTTCCATACAAATTTTAGGATTGTTTGTTTCAGCACTTTGAAAAATGTTGGTGGAATTTTGATCAGGATGGCATTGAAAGTATAGATTGCTCTGAATAGTATAGATTTTTTTCCTAAAAAGATTTTATTTGACACAGAGAGAGAGATCACAAACAGGCAGAGAGGCAGACAGAGAAAGAGGAGTAAGGCAGGCTCCCTCCTGAGCAGAGAGACTGACATGGGGCTCAATCCCAAAACCCTGAGATCATGACCTGAGCTGAAGGCAGAGGTTTAGCCCACTGTGCCACCCAGGTGCACCTGGGTAGTATAGATATTTTAACAATGTTTATTGTTCTGATCCATGAGCATGGAATTTTTTCCCACCTTTTTGTGTCTTCTTCAATTTCTTTCATGAGTGTTCTGTAGTTCCTCTAGTACAGATCCTTTACCTCTTTGGTTAGGTTTATTCCAAGGTTCTTATGATTCTTGGTGCTATGGTAAACGGAATCAATTCTCTAAATACACTTTCTCTAAGTGTATAAGAAAGCAACTGATTTCTGTACATTGATTTTGTATCCTGTCACATTACTGAACTGCTATATTAGTTCTAGTAATTTGGGATTTTCTTACACTATACACAAAGATAAATTCAAAATGGATGAGAGACCTCAATGTGAGACAGGAATCCATCAAAATGGTAGAGGAGAACATAAGCAGTAACCTCTTCAACATTGGCCACAGCAACTTCTTTCAAGACATGTCTCCAAAAGCAAAGGAAACAAAAGTGAAAATGAATTTCTGGGATTTCATCAAGATAAAAATCTTCTGCACAGCAAAGAAAACAGTCAAAAAAACAAAGAGGCATCCCACAGAATGGGAGAATACATTCACAAATGACACTACAGACAAAGGGTGGATATCCAAGATCTATAAAGAACTCCTCAAACTCAACACCCAAAAAACCCAGATAATCATGTCAAAAAATGGGCAGAAGACATGAACAGACACTTCTCCAAAGAAGACATACAAATGGCTAGCAGACAAATGAAAAAATGTTCATCATCATTAGCCATCAGGGAGATTCAAATCAAAACCACATTGAGATACCAACTTACACCAGTTAGAATGGCAAAGATTAACAAGGCAGGAAACAACAAATGTTGGAGAGGATATGGAGAAAGGGGAACCCTCTTACACTGTTGGTGGGAATGCGAGTTGGTGCAGCCACTTTGAAAAACAGTGTGGAGATTCCTCAAAAAATTAAAAATAGAGCTACCCTATGACCCTGCAATTGCACTACTGGGTATTTACCCCAAAGATACAGATGTAGTGAAAAGAAGGGCTTCTGTACCCCACTGTTCATAGCAGCAATGGCCACAATCGCCAAACTGTGGAAAAAGCCAAGATGCCCTTCATCAGATGAACTGATAAGGAAGATGTGGTCCATATATACAATGGAATATTACTCAGCCATCAGAAAGGATGAATACCCAACTTTTGTATCAACGTGGACAGGACTGGAGGAGATGATGCTGAGTGAAATAAGTCAAACAGAGAGAGTCAATTATCATATGGTTTCACATACTTATGGAACATAAAGAGTAAGGTGGAGGACATTAGGAGAAGGAAAGGAAAAGTGAATTAGAGGAAATTCGAGGGGGAGAGATGAACCATGAGAGACTGTGGATTCTGAGAAACAAACAGGGTTTTAGAGGGGTGAGCCTGGTGGTGGTGATTAAGGAGGGCACTTATTGCATGGAGCTCTGGGTGTGGTACATAAACAATGAATTTTGGAACACAGAAAAAAAATTAAATAAATTCTTTTTATAAAATTTGAGCAGATCAAATCAGATAACATGTAGGGGAATTACTATAAATTGCAAAACCATATAACTGTAAGGAATCTCTGTTATTGTTATGTTTGGCCATTAGATAAAAATGACTTTTTACCAAGGTTTTAAATGTAGTTAATTGCTAGGAATTTTTCTCACTCAATGATTTAGACCATGCTTACATGAACAAAATGAAGTGGAAAATTGAGTCAATTCTCTGGATGATAATTCATGTTAATAGTTTCCTACATTTGCTTGCAACATCCAGATAATCGAAGAAAATATGTTTTAACTTGAATTATCAGCATAGCTAGATCACAATTCTCACCTTTACTTTGAATATATAGATTCAAACACCAAAATTGAAGTTCTTGATACTAAGAGGAGTAGAATTACTTCCAGACCCCTATTCTAGTGATATTACTCCAAATGTGCACACTGAGATAACTCATGTGTTCTACAGACATTGATGGTTGTTTGTGCATCAGGACATGTGCATATCATTGATTAGAGATTTCTTCTGTGCTGGTCAACATTCTCGATTCCATTGGTATGTACAGACCTTACACCACTTGGGATTCTGTGTGATACATAAGTCTTAGGACAGTCTTGCACCCTCAGCAGTGTGCAAGTGGAGAACATTTTCAATGAAAAAGCAGGCTTGGGGCACCTGGGTGGCTCAGTAAGTTAAAGCCTCTGCCTTCGGCTCAGGTCCTGGGATCTAGCCCCACATCGGGCTCTCTGTGGCAGGGAGCCTGCTTCCTTCTCTCTCTCTCTCTCTGCCTGTCTCTCTGCCTACTTGTGATCTCTGTCTGTCAAAAAGCAGGCTTACCCATGCATTATGGTGTCTAGATCCTAAGCAATCTATACAAAACTGTATGTTTTAAGGAAACTTACAAACCAAACTGTAAACTGAAAGGACTTGAATTAGTTAGAAGATCAAATAAGGAATTCAACTGGAATATCTTTGTACATCTGTTCCTTTCCACCCTCTGATACAAAGGTAAGTTCCCTCATTCAGTCTAAAGAAATCAGTAATTGCAATTTCTTTCTTTGCTGTCTCGTCCCACAACTTTTCACACCAATACCAATGTATGGGTTTAATTTGATTAATGATGCAATTATGTTGAGAAGATCTACTGTAACTATATTGAGTTGCTGGAAAGTACTTCCAACAAAAATACAATCCTTTGGGCAATAGACCATTACTTAATAGAGAAAGCACATTACATACCATGATAGTTTTCCAGGGCTGCATTATGAAGTTTTACCAATGGGGGGGGGATTTAGAAGCCAGAAGTCTGAGGTCAAGGTGTTGGCAAAGTTTGTTCTTCTAAGAGCCAGGGGAGAGAATCTGCTCCATACCAAGCCTTTAGCTTGTGGTGGTTGACTAGTAATCATTAGCCTTTCTTGGCGGTTGAAACATCACCTGGATCTCTGCCTTCATTTTCATAAAACATTTTGCCTGTATGGGTGTCTCTATGTCCATATTTCCTCTTTTCATAAGAACAGTAGTTATACTGGATTATGGCCCGCCCTAATGATTTCATCTTAACCAATATCTATAATGACTCTATTTCCAAGTTAGGTCCCATTCTGAGATACTGGGGTTAGAGATTTAACATATGAATTAGGGGGACACGATTCAACCCATAAACACACTCTAATTGTTCAACATATATTTGAAAACCCTGAATGGAAAGGTAATATCCTTGTGAAGAGCTAGACAGGCATGCACTTCTTGGGGAGACACATGGGCAAAGCTCTAATGAGTGTAGCCGAGTGTAGACATGTCCGTAACTAAATTAATATGTCCGCAGCTAAATTAATACAGACCTGTATCCACCCTTAAAGTAACTTCTGCCAGAAGTTTTTAATTTTTATTCTGAAATCTCTCTAACCCCAAGTGTCCTGGGGTTTTATCTAAAAAACAAGCTTTACGTGACTTACTCTGGGCTAAACTTGACTTTCTACTGTAAAGATGGGTCATACTTGTATTATAGTTTCTCATTCCCTCTGGAACATGTTGGTTTTGTTTATTACACAGTTTGAGGAGGACGTCCCTACTGCCCAAGGACTTGATGTTTCTGAGAGTATGTCCAAAGCAGGGAGATAGACATTGGGACCAGGCTTTAACTGAAATGAATGGAGGGAATATGTTTAAACCCAGACTGAGGTTTAGCTTAAGAAACTTAAGAAAGAACTTTCCCTTTACTAACTTATTTTTCTGAGATCAAGACCTGAGCTGAGATCAAGAGTCAGATGCCTAGGGCGCCTGGGTGGCTCAGTGGGTTAAGCCTCTGCCTTTGGCTCAGGTCATGATCTCAGGGCCCTGGGATCGAGTCCCGCATCAGGCTCTCTGCTCAGCAGGGAGCCTGCTTCCTACTCTCTCTCTCTGCCTGCCTCTCTACCTACTAGTGATCTCTGTCTATCAAATAAATAAATAAAATCTTAAAAAAAAAAGAGTCAGATGCCTAACTGACAGAACCACCCAGGTTCCCCCTCTTCCATGTTTTATTGAAGATACCAATATACAGAGTTTAAAATGTCACCATTCCATAAGACTCATAACTAAAGCCAATGATTTCCGTCCCCCCTTCTACCCATCTCCAATTGTGACTACCTAAATAACTTTATTTATTTATTTATTTTTAAAAAGATTTTATTTATTTATTTGACAGACAGAGATCACAAGTAGGCAGAGAGGCAGGCAGAGAGAGAGAGAGAGAGAGAGAGAGGAGGAAGTAGGTTCCTTGCTGAGCAGAGAGCCTGATGTGGGGCTTGATTCCAGGACCCTGGGATCCCAGGACCCTGGCAGAGGCTTTAACCCAACTGAGCCACCCAGGTGCCCCTCTAAATAACATTTTTAAATGTTCTTTCCTTATATTTCTCATTTTAGTAATATCTATCCTTGACTTCCTACCATGTAAGATGAGGCTTTGGTTCTCTCACAGCGCTCCTTATTCTTCCCTCTTCTCACCTGATCTTCTTAATATACCATGATTTGGGGCTAGTTGAATATTCATTCAGATTCATAAGTATGTAAGTACTCTCCACAACTTGCAATGTAGTGAACTATAATTGCATTTCCTTTTTTTGTAAAGCTTTTTTTCTTTTCCCCATCTTGGGTTAATAATTGCCCGATATTTTTTCTTCTTACTTTTCTATGTATCTATCATTAATGCACTTACAAACTCACTGCCTGAGTACAAATCTCTTTTCAATATTTCTTCCTTCTCCTCCTCACCCCTCCCGCCCCCATCTCCCACCTAAGCTCTCTCACACTCTTTCTCCAGGCATCCTTCCTGGAACCCTCCATTTTTTTCTGATCCATTCAGAGACCCTGGTTCCTCCCTAGGTCTGCTGCTTCCAGCTGTCATTCTGGGTCTCCCATTACCATCATTTTGGGGTTCCCTTTGCCTCATTCCTGAAATCAATCCCCCATCTCTTGTTTCTTAGATCCCATATATTCTACTTTCAAACTTCCTTCCTTTTGGTGGATTACAGTTTTAAGTAACTTCTCAAGAAAAGGCACATAGGAGAGACATTATCTGAGACTTGTGCCAGTTATCAGTTATGGCCTGTCGGCTCAATTGTCCCTCCTTGAGGGTACTGGAGATGGATGCTAAATGCTTCTTCTTTGTCAGCTGGAACTGGGTTAGTTTTTGTCACTAGAGGGCTCTGGAAAGACATTGCAAGGCACGACAGAGAAAAGGGCTTCTCTTCCCAGCTCCCATGGGTAGCTGTCAACAAGTGTGCAAGGAATTCAGGGGCCCTTGCCCTCCAGCAAGTTTCTCCTCTCACCTGCCACCCCTGACTTCTACTAAGCCAGCTCCAGCTCACTCCTGTGGGTGGCTTCCTACACACACTGGCTTCAGAGTGCTGCTTTCCAGTGGGCAATTTCCCAGGGACCAGCTTTGGTCCACAGTACACCAGTGAACTTCTCTACCATCCCATGGGCTGTGGGATGTCCTCTGTCAGGTGCCCTCTATGAGGAGGTCTGGAAGCATCCTTCAGGAGAGGAAGCTCTTCCAAGGTTATTCCTTCCTTGTTTTGGGGTACTCTGGCTCAGAAGCAACTGCTCACTACACTTAGTATTCCTGTGTGCTTTAGGGTTCTTGTTTACCACATTAATCATTTTCCATGAATTAATAATTCATATTAAATTTTCCCTGCATCTGACTGATACACTCTACACATCTGAAAATGCGCTTAACCTCTTATTTTTTTTTTTTTAAGATTTTATTTATTTATTTGACAGAGAGAGAGAGATCCCAAGTAGGCAGAGAGGCAGGCAGAGAGAGAGGGGGAAGCAGGCTCCCTGCTGAGCAGAGAGCCTGATGCCAGGCTGGATCCCAGGACTCTGAGATCATGACCTGAGCCAAAGGCAGAGGCTTAACCCACTGAGCCACCTAGGTGCTCCTAACCTCTTATTTGATTGAACTTGGTTAGGCAAAGAATACTGGGTTGAAAATAATTTCTTTCAGAATTTTTGATACTCTTGCTTCTATTTCTAGTTTCCATTGTTGAGAAGTTTGATGCCGTGCTGTTTCCCGTTCTGTTGTATATGACATTTTAAAAAATTTTGGAAGCTCTCAGGATCTTTTCTTTATTGCTAGGGTTCTGAAATTTCATGATGTGTCTCAGAATGGGTAAGGTGTTGAGAATACTCTGGAAACTCATGTCACTGAGTTCTAGGATATTCTTGGATTTATTTCTATAGGCATCTGCCTCTTTATTTTCTCTACTTATTCTTTCTGGAATTCCTATTGCATGGATATTGGACATTCTGCACTGGTCTTCTAGTGTTCTACAATTTTCTCTCTGATTTTTCCATCTCTCTCTCTCTCTCTTTTTTTTTTCCTGGAAGATTAAGTCAACTATATCTCACAGTATTTCTCTGTATTGTGTATTTAAGAGCAGGGCACTAACAAACTATATGGAAGTCCTGGTGGAGTGGTGGGGTATGGATGGCGCCTCTGGAATGGTGGCCTTTATTACAGGGTGGCAGAACTGGGCAGTTGTCATAAGTGCCCCCAGCAGCATCTGCAAGGCTCTTGGGATGGTCAGTTTTCCAAGAGAAAAATCTTTCAGTCTTCTGTTCAGGGGTATCAGCCCAGATGCCAGGATTCTAGGAAACCAAATTAAAGAAGGGCAATGAAATTCTCTCTTTGATCATCAGGCCATATCCCTGCCCTTGGCTCTCAGCCTTTTGATGGAGCTTCTTCCCAGAGCAAACCGTCTTCCACTGGGATGGGAAAAGGTAGTTACTAGGTGGGGTGGACGAGGGGATCTGGAATTTAAATAAAATCTTGATAAAGGGGGGAAAAAGGTTATAGTAACTGAGATAGTGTGGTATTTGATGAAAGAAAAGACATATAGATCAATGGAAACAGAGTCCAAAAATACACCTGCTCTTACACGGCCAGTTGATATTTGATGAAGGTGGAGAGACGACTCAGTGGAGAAAAGGTGGTCTTTTCAAGAAATGGTGCTAGAACTGTTGGACACCCAGATGCAAGAAACCCACAAAAACTAAAACAAATAAAAACTGAATACATCTGGCTTTCAAAAGAGTTAAGAGAATGGAAAGAAAGCAAGGGACTAAGAGAAAATATTTACCAAACACATTTCACCTAAAGGACTGGTGACCACATGATGTATATAAAGAACTAAAAAAACTGACCCTTAGTAATAAAGAAATAAATAACCTAAAAAGAAAATGGGAAAAAAATTTGAATAGACATCAAAATATTACACCAAAGAAGATATGCAGATGGCAGGTAAACATATTAAATATGCTCAACATTATTAATCCCTAGGGAAATGCAAATTAGGATCACAATGCATTACCACTATGTATCTATTAGAATGACTAGCATTAACAACAACAAAAAAAACCAAGAATACCTTTTTCTTTTTTGGGGGGGTGGGCAGAGGGAGAGGGAGAGAGAGAATTTTAAGCAGGCTCCACACCCAGCAAGGAGCCTAAAGTGGGACCCAATTTCAGGACCCTGCAATCATGACCTGAGCCAAAATCAAGAGTTAGTCACTTTACTGACTGAGCCATCAAGGTGTCCCCCATATACCTTTTGATATCAGTGCTGGCAAGAATACAAAGCAACTTGACCACACTGGTGGGAATACAAAATATGATAGACCCTTTGAAACACATTTGGTAGTTTCGTTTTTTGTTTTTTTTTTTTTTTTTAAGATTTTATTTATTTATTTGACAGAGAGAGATCACAAGAAGACAGAAAGGCAGGCAGAGAGAGAGAGGGAAGCAGGCTCCCTGCTGAGCAAAGAGCCCGATGCGGGGCTCGATCCCAGGACCCTGAGATCATAACCTGAGCCGAAGGCAGCGGCTTAACCCACTGAGCCATCCAGGCGCCACCATTTCGTAGTTTCTAATAAACATATACGATTTAGAAATCCCACTCTGAGTTATTTACCCAAAAGAAGGAAAAACCAATGTTCACATGCAAAAAATTATAAATGTTTATAGTTATTTTATTTATAATTAATCAAAACTGGGGGCAGGGAATTTCCATCAACTGGTAAATGGGTACAAAACCTGGTTCACACACACTATGGAATGCTACCCAGCAATAAAAAGGAACAGACTACTGGTAGACACAACAGCATGGGTGAATCTCTAGTGTGTTACACTAAGCCAAAGAAACCAGACTCAGAAGGTTAAGTGTCATACAGTTCCAATTATATGACATTTTGGAAAAGGCAAAATCACAGAAAACAGATTGGTGGCACGAGGGTTTGAAAGTAGGGGAGAGACTGAGTATGAAGAAACATGAGGGCACTTTTGGGGAGAAGGAGATGCTCTGTATCTTGAGTGTAGTGGTGCTTATGTGACTGTGAGTCATAACTCATAGGGCTGTTCACTGTACATTAAAAATGACAAATTCCATTGTATGTATTCTTAAATTATTCTTTAATGAACCTAAAAGAAAAGCCCCTGGGACTACTTTCAATTCTAGCATTTATAAGATAGTAACCTACCAGCTCCAGGTAACTTTGCAATATGGAGAAGGTATCTCTTTTTTTCACTTTTATTAAATACTCAACATGAGAAAAGGAAGGTTGCCAAACTGAGCTTGTATAGAAGACATTTGCAATTGCTGAGTATTTCCTTAGCATAAATTCCAATAAAGCTTTTTTGGTCATATTTATAGGCATGCTCACATTTTTACCTCCCTAATATAGCTGTTAAGAATATGAAATCTTCCCAGTTTCCACTTCAATGATGAGCATTTTTTATTTAAGTTTTCTGGTGTGCATGCAGCATAAAGTCTGTTGTATCACTTTACATCTTTTGTAAATCATGTTTAATTTTGTTTACTCAGAATATAACAACGAAATACGAATACACACACATATGTATATATATAAATATATAGACATATATTATATTCACACTTCACACTCTTATAGTAAAAGAAGAGACTTAATGCACTTCTGTCCTCTGAGGAAGCTTGTGGTAAAACAGGAGAAACATAATGAATAATTAAAAATATTATATTTACTCCAGGAGAAAGATAAATCTTTGAGAAATCTCTGCCAGCAGAAAGCTTCACAATCAGGTTATATATCCTTATAAATAAATTGCTAGTCTTTCCAGGTGTCAAGGGAATTTACAGTCAGATATTAATGAGATAAAGATGCTCAGCTTGGTGATTAAGGGGGAGGAGAATGAGGATTGAATTACTTCTTGTTAATTCTTACCATGCTTCAGTGTCAGCTAACAAGTAAGTTCCGGATGTTTGGTGTTGGGCCCAAGCTAGAGTCATAAAAAGATGAGGAGGACCTTAGGCTGAAGAACTAATTCTGAGAGATTCCATTTCAAAATATCCAGACCTTAGGAAATTAGTTTTTCTTCATCATGGAGATCTGATCTATTTTATGTGTTTGGCCATTTGGCCTATCATTCTTTTACGTATTATTATAGAAAAGTCTCTCTCCTCTCCACCTAAGGAATTATGGTCAATTGAAGAAATAAGTAGAGAATCTGGCCATTCAGTGGATATAGTAATGACTTGGCATCCAGCTCCACTGTGGCATTAACTAGCTGTGCAGCCTTGGACAAGTGACTTCACCTACATGGGCTCTCTGCTTTCTCATGTGTATTATGATGTGGTTGAATTTGGAAATCTCTAAAATCAACTGTAGTTCTAAAATCATTGCTCATTCTATACGCAACATCAATTTTCAAATTATTTGAACATGATGTATAAACCTATATGAAATATAATTATGTCCCTGATAATTCAGAATGCCTTTCAAAACCGAGCATACCTTAGAGTCATTGCCATTAATGCCTAGCAAAGTTCTGGTTAAACAGAAGTTTCAGACTAATGGAATCTTCATCAGACTAGCTTTCACAAGTGTTTTACACAAATGTACAATTTTGAATGTAATAAAAAATTTACCCTCATTTTTATAAGATAAACTCTAATTCCGTCACTAACCATGAGAGAAGGTGATGTAATGAGGAAGTTCACATATAACATTCTGACAATTGTCAACAAGTTCAGACCCTTTTACTAGTGTGAAATGCAGATTATCAGCTAGTGGGTATAAAAAATTTAGACAAGAGAGAATTTTCTGATGGGCTCTAGGTACACTCTAGAAGGCAATACATCCTATATATATTTTCAATAGCCAACTAATTAATAATAAGAAAAGAACACAGTTAGTTTCTTTTAATGGGGTTAAGCTAATTGAAATTTGTGCTACTTGGATAAGGACCAAGTTGAAATTTACATGTCCTTCCATCATTTTTTCTTCATTTTAGTCTTCCTTCACCAAACATTTCTTGAGTGGTTACTATCTCAAACTCTAATTTCAAGATCACTCAAAACCACAAAAAAACAAAAATCCCTGATCTTAGGGAGAGTCTCACTCTATCAAGCAAAGCATATAATTTGATAATTATAAAATAATGTGACAATTTATCCATAAGCTATGAGGGGAGAATTTGCTTATCTTGGCACTGTCTCTCTCCCTCTCTCTCTCTCTCTCTCTCTCTCACGCACACATACACACAGACGTACATTTATCTGAAATGACCATTTCATACCACACTTGATTTTAGTTAAAAGGTTGAAAAGTGATGACCATTTCGTATCAAATTTTAAAGAATAATTCTGAGCTGCTGGAGCATTTTTGAAGCACTAGGTTCATACACAAATAACATTATTTTCTTTGTTGTTGTTTAAAGATTTTAATTATTTATTTGTCAAAGAGAGAGAGTACAAGCAGAGGGAACAACAGGAAGAGGGAGAGGCAGGCTCTCCCCTGAACAAGGAGCCCGATGTAGGACTCAGATCCCAGGACCTTGCGATCATGACCTGAGCCAAATGCAGATGCCTAACCAACTGAGCCACCCAGGCATCCCTATACTCATTGTTCTTGAAAGCAAATAGAAGAACCTATAGTTTTTTGAAAATCCATATGCTTTTGTAGTTGGTATTAATAGAAGAAATTGAAAGTAATAAAAACATATTTAAAACTTATTTTAGATGCAATGGTCATTTGTTTTTAGTGAAAATAGAGAGACGCAGGAATTTTTCATATATTCCTAGTTAGGAGTAAAGATTGGTACAATCTTTCTGGAGAGCGATATAACATGATTTATCAGAAGGTTTAAAAATGTACATACTGAAGGGGATGCCTGGGTGGCTCAGTGGGTTAAGCCGCTGCCTTCGGCTCAGGTCATGATCTCAGGGTCCTGGGATCGAACCCCACATCGGACTCTCTGCTCAGCAGGGAGCCTGCTTCCTCCTCTCTCTCTGCCTGCCTCTCTGCCAGCTTGTGATCTCTCTCTGTCAATAAATAAATAAAATCTTTAAAAAATAAATAAATAAAAATGAACATACTGGGATCCAGCAATTTTATCCTAATAACTGAGGATGAATGGAAAGATTCAGTTATTAGTGTGTATACATTTAGGATTGTTATATCTTTTTGTTGAATTGACCCTTTTATCGGTAGATAATTGTCCTGTTTTATTCCTAAACACTGGGGGGCGGAGGGAGTGTGTGGTAAGATTCTATCGGTCAATGGAAGGATATAAATAAATTCCTGTTTTAAAAAGTGGAAATCTAGAAAAATATATTCTTTAACTTACTATTGGAAACAGTGACTCAGATTCTGCTTGAGCCTGAGCAGGTACACGTTAGCAATAATATATATTTGTAGAAATAGCTTTCTATTATTAATAGTCGGAGATGCATGGCTTCTCATTAGTCACAAAACAAACAACAGTAAACTCTGCACATTGTTTATAATCATATTAGGGATTTACAACCGTATAAATTATTTCTGTAAAATATATATGATTTTGCTATCCCATTGGATAAATTTTATTGCTTTCCTATGTTTCTGTGCTTTATCTTAATATTATTTTTGAGCACTCCTTTGAGTTTATATTACAGCATTTAAAAATCACTGGTACTAAATAAACTAAGCAGAATGCCTAACAGAAAATAGAGAAACTAAGCTACGTTGCTGTCATTAGGCCAAATTTTCCCTCCCCAATTATCTGAATATTTTGATGAGAATTAATTGAGCTCAAGGCTGTGCTGACACCTTGTGTCTAAATATATTTGAGAGGAGTTTTGTGGAGTTAAAGAGATCCAGATACGAAATGGCCACATCTGCTTCACCAAGCTGATGGTTTGAGTTTCTTCTTAATTATACTCAATCACCTACTTCACTTTCCGTTTGCTCCCACACTATGTCCTATTTTTTGGTGTTGCAAGATGGAAACATGTTCATTCTCCAAGTAACAAAACCATAGTCTGACAGCAGATCTCTTTAAAATAAAGGTGACTGCAAAATCTCTGCTGTGCCTCCTGTTAAGAGGTGGGAGTCGTATTCCACTCCCCTGGAATCTGGGCTGGCCATGGTCACTTACCAGGTAATGGTTTTTTTGGCCTCCAAAGACCACACATTGATTCAAAGCGTGAAGATGCTTGAGAGTAGGTTCTACACCTGAAGTTTTTATGGGTTAGGTCAGGATTTAGCCCCAGACACTGGCTACTTCAGAAGAAACCTCTAAAGTGTTTCCAGAGGAGAACCAGGAAGGGTGATTCTACCAAGTTGAGAGGGATCCCGTCTAGAGTTACTCAGTTGTCCCTAGAGATAAATCTAATCCAGCTTTGGGGTCCTCAGAATGCATTCATGAGGATGAAATCTGAAAATCTGTATTTTTTTTAAAAAGATTTTATTTATTTATTTGTCAGAGAGAAATCACAATTAGGCAGAGAGGCAGGTGGGGGTGGGGGGAGGGGAAGCAGGCTCCCTGCTGAGCAGAGAGCCCAATGTGGGGCTCCATCCCAGGTCCCTGAGATCATGACCTGAGCTGAAGGCAGAGACTTAACCCACTAAGCCACCCAGGAATCCCTGAAAATCCATATTTTTAACACTCTTCCCTCTCCAGGTGATACTTCAGCAAGTGAACATTTGAGAGCCACCGATACCAGAATTGAAAAGACGGTTTTTTTTCCTGTCCCTCCCTCTTCTACTTAACTTCCCAAACTCCCATCAAGACATTTCACTCTGTTGCTGTCAAAGAGAGACCCATTTAGAACAGAATCAAAATCAAGAAGAGAACTGGAAATAATGTTAGTGGGAGCAAAGTGATTGTATCTGTCGTGACCATGAGAAGGCAACGACAACCATCCACTAATGATTTAGAAGAAATAAAGACTAAAAAATCTTGAATAATATGAGTAACCAAATTCATTTTTGCTTTTTATAAACATATACTTTTATCCCCAGAGGTACAGGTCCGTGAATCGCCAGGTCCACACACCCCACAGCACTCACCAAAGCACACCTCCTCCCATCCCCCTTCTCCCAATCATTTTTGCTTTTTGAGATTTCCTATCACCAACTGATCATCTGTACACTGTTAAAGAAGGTTTATTATTTAGAAAATGTTCTCAATAACAAAGTAGGGTGAAATGAAGAATCAATAAAAAGAGAAGACCAGGGGCGCCTGGGTGGCTCAGATGATTAAGTGTCTGCCTTCTGCTCAGGTCACCATCTCCAGTTCTGGGATTGAGACCCATGTTGGGCTCCTAGCTCAGCAGGGAGTCTGCTTCTCCTCCATCTGCCTATCCCCCTGCTTGTGCTCTCTCTGGCTCTGTCTCTGTATCTCTCGCAGATTAATTAAAAAAAAAAAAAAAAAAAACTAAAAAAAAAAAAGAGAGAGAGAGACTATGACTTTGAAAAAAATAGGTTAAGTGTGCCTGGGTCTAGTGCTTAGGTCATGATCCCAGGATTCTCGGATCAAGACCTATGTCAGGCTCCCTGCTCGGCAGGAAGCTTGTTTCTCCCCCTCCCACTCCCCCTGCTTGTGTTCCCTCTCTTGCTGTGTCTCTCTCTGTCAAATAAATAAATAAAATCTTAAAAAAAAAAAAAAAGGAAAAAATACGTTAATGGTTAAAGCTGGGAAAGAAAGCTATTGAGCCAATCTTCCTAAAGATGGTAACACGAACTAAATGAGAGCAGAATCTGCTGTCAGTTTTTCTCTAAAATCATACTTACACTCTTTCCTGAAACAATAAACCCATGAAACTTTCTGTGATTATTTTGCAAGTCTGATTCTCCAAACATCATGTGTTTCCTTCCTTCTGCAGTTCAGGGAGAGCAACAGTAAGTTTCTTAGGAATAGTTGCATGTGCTAGCTGAACGGACACAGTTCCACTCTAGGCATGTTCATCTGATGTAAATACGAAACTTCCTTTTAAAATATGTCTTAAAATTGAACTTGTAACTATTACCAACGTGATTCAAAATCCCTATATAGCAACTACATGCAGAAAAACACTTCGGTAGAACCTAACTTGTATGCAACTTATCTTTTTTTTTTTTTAAGATTTTATTTATTTATTTATTTGACAGACAGAGATCACAAGTAGGCAGAGAGGCAGGCTGGGGGTCAAAGCAGGCTTCCCCGCTGAAGCAGAGCCTGATGCGGGGTCGATCCCAGGATCCTGGGATAATGACCTGAGCTGAAGGCAGAGGCTTGAACCCACTGAGCCACCCAGGCATCCCCAACTTCTCTTTTATTAACCAGCTTTGAGCTGTCACTCTCTTAGTAAGTGATATTCTTCTTCTTCAACTTCCAAGACTAAACAATAACAACTGATATTTCCATGTTCACTTTTTTCTTGGCTTTCTCCCTTATATAAATGGCAGAGGGGTGACAAGAATGTATATACTCAGAATGGACCGGTTATTTATAGTTAGAAGTTTCCAAGAGAGAAGGCAGCTGCCATAGACCTGGAGACTATTCTCCATGCAGCTCTCATGCAGCTCAGTGTCTCAAATATAGCAGAAAGTTTTATATGTTAAATACTTCCTGGGCATTTCCCTAAAAGTCTGTGTCCATATATCCTCCTTTGGATACAGAGTTTAACAAAAGAGGTCCTACAACCAACTTTTAAAAGGCTACCTCTTAGAAGAATTAAGCATACAATGGGATTGTTATATACTCTTGGGTTATATTCACAGAAAGCATACAGTCGTTAATATTTTTCATAGAAATGTGCTAGTGGGGGGGCGCCTGGGTGGCTCAGTGGGTTCAAGCCTCTGCCTTCAGCTCAGGTCATGATCTCAGGGTCCTGGGATCGAGCCCCACATCGGGATCTCTGCTCAGCAGGGAGCCTGCTTCCTCCTCTCTATTGCTCTGCCTCCCTCTCTGCCTATTTGTGATCTGTCAAATAAATAAATAGAAGCTTAAAAAAAAAAAAAAAGAAATGTGCTAGTGGGAAAGAAAGGTCAAGCATGCTAATAATTAAGAATATTGAAGCTCTCGGGGCACCTGGGTGGCTCAGTGGTTAAGCCGCTGCCTTCGGCTCAGGTCATGATCTCAGGGTCCTGGGATCGAGTCCCGCATCGGGCTCTCTGCTCGGCAGGGAGCCTGCTTCCTCCTCTCTCTCTCTGCCTGCCTCTCTACCTACTTGTGATTTCTCTATGTCAAATAAATAAATAAAATCTTTAAAAAAAAAAAAAAAAGAATATTGAAGCTCTCATCAAGTATTGGCAGATGTTCGGGCATTCGTCTGAAATTAGCAGAGATTTATCTGCCCTTGCTACCAGAATTTAATTCTCTCCTTGATAGTGACAATCTAAACTTTGTGACTGATAGTCAACATAGACAATGCATTCAATTACACATATAAACCATGTATTTTAAAAGGTTGTGTGAGAATTACATAGAGGTCCAAACATTCTTTCCCATATGATGCTTTTGTTCAAAATATTTTAAAAACTTTTGGAGTTTGAAAACCTCCACTGCATTCTTCAAAATATGCCAACTATATAGTCCGTTGAAAATGGGCTTGCTCTTAGGGAAATCCCTAACGGTATCATTTGATACCTAGAATTGTGAAGCTCAAACTGTAGGTTAAAGCTAAGTCCTATCTCTCAACAGTAGGGAGATTTTATTTCCCAGAGACGGCTGCCACCTTCTATCACACCTGCCACGTTCCATTTATACCTGGATAGACCTTTATCACTGTGTCAACCAACAGAGAATGGAGGAAATGACACTCTGTGATTTCCAAGGCTAGGTTATTACAAAGGCCACACACTTCCATCTTGCTCTTTTGGGACACTTGCTCTTGGAAACCAGCCATCATGCCACTGAGAACCAACGCGGAGAGTTCGATCGTAGCGGGCAGCCCAGAATTAAGCACCAGCCGTGTGAATGAGCCTTCGGATGCTTTCAGCCTCCACCCACTGACCCATTTCCAGAGGTGAGTTATCCCAGCTGATGTGTGTGGAGCGGAGACGAGGTGTATCTTCGAAGCTGTGCCCGAATAGCAAATTCATGAACAAAATAAATGATTGTTGTTCTTTTAAGCCACTAAGGGTGGGGTGGTTTGTTACTCAGCGATAGAGATCTGGAGCAGATTTTGTCACCTGTGGGGAGAGAGCTGCTGAAACAAAACCTAAAATGTGTGGCGCTGGTTTGGGGACTGGGAAGCGGGCTGAACCCGGAAAAGCCTCAAGGAGAGCATTTGCAGGGACACAAGGATCACCCCCCACCCCCGCCGCCCCCTTCTATCAGCAGGAGCTGAAAAGAAACTGAGGAGCTTGGTCTTGGAAGCGGGGGTGGGGTGGGAAGAGAAAGACCTTTATTCCACGGTGGTGACGTCACCTGCCGCAAGACAGAAACAGGGAAATGTACCTAATGCAGTCAATAACCCAGTTAAGGAGATTTGCAGTCTGAGTACTGGTAGCCAGATGACTTTTCACTGGCTAAGCATTAGAAAAGAAATAAGAGAAAGAACAGTGAATTTGTAAGGGAGCTAGGAATTGCTGCGTACGAAAATTAAACTGTTTCTCATTTTCAGCCTCTCCAGATGGTGAATGATGCTCAAATTAAGAAATAGCTTCTGTGCAAATTAATGGTGTTGCAAAAAAGTGTGGTCTAAATATGAAGCCAAGGGCAGGACATAAGGGCAGTCTTCAAGACCTCAGGCATACTGGGCGCCTGGGTAGTTGAGTCAGTTAAATGTCTGTCTCTTGATTTCAGCTCAAGTCACGATCTCCAAGGTGGTGAGATCAACCCATGTTGGGCTCTGTGCTCAGTGGGGAGTCTGCTGGGGAGTCTCTCCCTCTGCCCCTGCCCCACTCACATTTTTACTCTCTCAAATAAGTAAATAAATAAAATCCTAAAGAAAAAGACCTTAGACATACTTAAGATGGTGTTTTATAAGTCTTTTCTTTAAAAGAAACATTTTATTTATTTATTTGTCAGAGAGAGAGAGAGAGTGAGCATAAGCCGGGGAGCACAGGCAGAGGGAGAAGCAGGCCCCCTGCTGAGCAGGGACCCTCCCCCACCATGTGGGACTTGATCCCAGGACCCTGGGATCGTGGCCTGAGCTGAAGGCAGACATTTAGCTGACTGAGCCACAGAGGTGCCTCTATAAATCTTTTCAAATAGATAAAAGCCTTCTCACGACCATTGGGTGCTGTCTCCTAGTAGCCCCAAAGATACTCCTAAATAGAAAAGGGCTTTTTTTTTTTTTTTTTTAATTTTTTTTTTTAGCAAAGGGCTTTTCTTAAAGAGATTTGTAGTGTGACTTTTCTCTAATGGAGTAGATTGGAAATGAATACATAAAGAGCCCACAAAGTTTAAAAAAAAATGACACCATCTGGACTGAAAGGAAGAAAGATGGTACAAAATCAAAAGGGGCCACTGGATCCATAAACTTGGATGGGCAGGAGATAGTTTGGTAAGACCTCTCAGCTGCAAGCCTGGGCTACATCTAAAGGAAAAGAAGGAACCTAAATAGAATTTTATGACTGATGGCCAAGAGTAGGAAGAAAGTGATGCTCCGTGACAGCTGAGGCCAGCTCATAAAAATGTCATATACCTCTGCTTTGCTCTCTTGCAATGCTTGTTTCAAACCCAGCTACCAGGTTGATAGCACCAAGCCCCAGGCATGGGGATGAGCCTTGGCCTCCAGCTATCAAGTGACCTCCAGCCTTTGAGTCACTCCACCTGAGGCCATGTAGAACAGGAAGCAGCTGCCCCTCCTATCCATCCAGAGAAAGCAGACTCCTAAGCAAATTCATGCAGTTTTTGAAACCACTTGGTTTGCTGTGCTTTGTTATGCAGCAGCAGGGAAACAGAATGAGGAGAATGGATACACAAATTGTGGTATATCCATACTATGCAATATTATCCAGCCATAAAAAGGAATGAAGCCCTGAGACATGCAACAACACAGATGAATCTCAAAGATCTTATGCTGAACAAAAGGAGCTGGACATGCAGAGTATGTACTGTATGATTCCATTTATTTGAAATTCTAGAAAAGGCAAAATTGATCTAAGATGAATATATTGAGCAGTGGTTGCTCTGGAGTGCGACTAAGAAGTGATACAGGACAACATTCTTGGTGGGTGGAAATGGTCTATGTTGTGATAGAGGTGTGGGTTACAAGGGTGCCTCCATTGGTCAAAATCATACAGCTAACATTTGTGTATTTCAGCGTGTGTAAAATTTACCTTAGAAACTAAAAGACGGGGCATCTGGGTGGCTCACTCAGTGAAGCGTCTGCCTTCGGCTCAGGTCATGATCCCAGGGTCCTGGAATCAAGTTCTGAGTTAGGCTCCTTGCTCAGCGGGGAGCCAGCTTCTCCCTCTCCCTCCACCTGCTGCTCTCCCTGATGTACTCTCTTTCTCTGTCAAATAAATAAATAAATAAAAACCTTTAAATATATATTTAAAAGAAAAATAGGGCACCTGGGTGGCTCAGTGGGTTAAGTCTCTGCCTTTGGCTCAGATCATGATCTCAAGGTCCTGGGATCGAGCCCCCAAAATG
The DNA here is from genome assembly GCF_030435805.1 of Mustela lutreola. Classification (NCBI taxonomy): domain Eukaryota; kingdom Metazoa; phylum Chordata; class Mammalia; order Carnivora; family Mustelidae; genus Mustela; species Mustela lutreola. The sequence continues at coordinate 40,015,813 of NC_081303.1, forward strand.
GGCTCTCTGCTTAGCAGAGAGCCTGCTACTTCCTCTCTCTCTGTCTCCTTGTGATCTCACTCTCTCTGTCAAATAAATAAATAAATAAAATCTTTAAAATATATATATATTAAAAAAATTAAAAAATAAAAATGAAGTGGCAGCAGGGAACATGTGAAGATAGAGAGGATGTAAGAATGACAAAATATTGTTAACTAGTAAATCTGGGTGAGCAGTACGTAGAATTTTACTTTTCTATTCTGTTTACTTTGCGTATGTCTTAAATTTGCTGTGTGTGTTCAACTGGCTACTTCTACATCTAAATTTCCTAGAAAATGTGTACTTCCTTTTCTAGATTGGATTGTTGAATCCTTGTTGAATCCTTTCTGATGTGCCCTCACCCCAAAGAAGAGCCAAACCATCGCATTTGTGAGCCCTTGGCACCATTTATCAACTTCTTTCATTGCATCTTTAACAACTATTTGCCTTGTCTTGTTTTAGGTCTGTTTCCCTCTCTCAGAATACATGCTTCATTTGGGAAAGATCCACATATTATTTGTATAAATATATATATATAAATAAACATATTTATATAATGTTTATTTATTTATCTTAAAGATTTTATTTATTCATGAGAGAGAGAGCGCATGAGCAAGTGGGGGGAGGGGCAGAAGGAGAAAGAGAGAATCTCAAGCAGACTGTGCTTAGCCCGGAGGCCAGCATGGGGCTAGACCCCAGGACTCTGAGATTATGACCTGAGCTGAAATCAAGAGTTGGATGCTCAACTGACTGAGCCACCTGGGTGCCCCTTTATTTATATTGATATCCCTGAAACGAATACAGTCTTAAACTCATGGTAGATGTTAACAATTATTTGTTGGGGTTCCTGGGAGGCACTCGGTTAAGCCTCTGACTCTTGTTTTTGGCTCGGGTCATGAGATCCGGCTGTGTGGGGCCCTGCGTCAGGCTCCTCAGTCGGTGTGGAGACTGCTTTAGATTCTCTCTCCCTTCCCCTGCCCATCCTGCTTGTATTCTTTCTCTCTCTAGACTAAACAAATAAATCTTTAAAAAAAATAATTATTTGTTAAATAAATCAAAGCCCAAGTAAAAACAGTTGTGATATTTTACTTTTATCAAATAACAAGAAAAAACTGGGGGACCTGAGTGGCTCAGTGGGCTAAGTGTCTGCCTTCAGCTCAGGTTATGATCCCAGGGTTCTGGGATTGAATCCCACATCAGGCTCCCTGCTTTGCCTTCTTCTCCCTCTTCTCCCTACTTGTGGTCTCTCTCACTATCTCTTTTGGTACCTCTCTCTCAAATACATAAATAAAATCTTAAAAAAGAAAAAGAGAATATATCACAAAATCTACAGTATAGATTCAGACTATAAAGGGTTAAAGCCCTCTGTAAAGTGTGAAGATTTCCACAAAGAAGACTTTACACACACGTGCACACATATTTTCTCTCTCATACTCACACATTTAGTCTAAAATCCTATCATTTGTAAAGCTAGTATCCATCATTAATAAATATTTTAGGGTATGGTTTCTGACTCATTTAAAACATATCTCCACTTATGTTTAACAAATTTTTGGTGCTTTCAAATTCTCTGGATATCTACATGCATGTATGGTTCGTACTACAAGGCAACTTCCAGTTCACAAAATGTGAATGTACACTGCGGTGAATGTGTGTATTGCATAGTTTGAGAGCAACTATAGCAAAATACTGCCCTGTGGTTAAAAACAATTCTTAAAACGTTTGTTTTCTTGAAACACAACTTTTGCCTAAAAGCCTGTAAATAATTAAAGTTGAATTCACATAGTCATTTTGTGATTCAAAATAAAAATTAAGATAAGTGGTATAAAATGTAGAGTCATAAAGTAAGCCCTGATCATATTGTGACCTTCAGCAGATAACTTAGTAGAGGCTCAGATTTCACAGATTAAGAGGCTGTTAAGATAGTTCAAAAGGATCTAAATAATAGAAAGGCTGGAAAATAGGATTTGTTGAGTGTATTAGTATTATGTAGAATAAAGAAGACTGCTGATTTAAAATGTCTTTCAAGCATATGAAGTTACATGCTGAAGCTCACAAATTTCCTTTCATTAAGCATGAAAAGATAGATAGAGAAATAAAACAACATAAACATTCAGTAAGTGCTAGATAACCCGGGTCACATCACTTAAAACCTGTAGCTGTGCTAAGTGAGTCATATCTCCAGGTGAGAAAATAAGTGCAGGTAATTAAAAATCTTTCTGAGACCTTCTGCTTCTGGCTCCATCATGTAGTGCTTGGATGTTGTCCCTCATATTCTTAAAAAAAAGATAAATCTGAACAAACTGAAAATCAGTTACTCTTCTCATTTGGAATTTGAACATGTTGCTGAATAACACCTGGGTCAAAGAAGCATCTCAAGAGAAAAGAAAATTTTAAGCTAAATGAAAATGAAAAATACAACTTATAAAAATTTGTGGGATACACAAAAGCAGTGCTTAAAGGGAAACTTACAGATTTAAATGCATATACTAGAAAATAAGGAAGATCTAAAACTAAGCATTTAAATGTCCACCTGAGCATTCTAGAGAAAGAAGACCAATTTAAACCTAAAGCAAGAAGAGTAAAAGAAATAATAAAAATTGAACTGAAATCAATGGACTTGAAAAGAGGAAATGAATACAGAGAATCAAAAAGCAACAGACAGTCCCAGAAAAATCTCAGTAAAATTGACAGACCTCTAGTTAGGCTAGCATAGGAACCAAAGAGGGAGAGGAAGAGAAATAAAGAAAAGGTTAGAGGAGAGAGGAAGAGAGAGAAGGAGGGAAAGAGTGAGGAAAGGAGTGGGGTGGGGATGGGGAGACGCAAATTACTAACAACAGAAATGAAAAAAGGCATACCGCTCCAGTTCCCACACACGTGAAGCAGATAATAATGGAATATTATTAACAGCTCTGTACTCACAAATTGGATAACTTAGATGAAATGGAAAAATTCTTTGAGAGACACAAAGTACCAAAACTCACATATAAAGAAAGAGATAATCTAAATAGGCCTTAATCTATTAAAATATGGAATTAGTAATTAATAACCTTCAAAAAGAAAAAGTGCCAGGCCAAGACGGTTTCACAGATAAATTTTACCAAACATTTATGAGACCAGCATTACCACTATACCAAAACCTGGTAAAGATATTATAAAGAAGGAAACTATAAACAAATATTTTTCACAGTAGATTAAAAATTCTCAACAAAATAATAGCAAATTGAATATAACAATATATTACAAGAATTATACACCATGACCAATTGAGATTTGTTCCAGGTATGAAAGGCTGGATCAACATTAGAAAACCAATCAATGTAATTTACTATTTCAACAGGCTAAGAAAAAAAAAAACCCATATAATCATTATCTATTGAAGCAGAAAAAGCATTTGACCAAATTTAACCTATTCATGATAAAGACTCTTGGCAAACTAAGAACAAAGGAAACATTCCTCAACTTGATAAAAGATCATCAACAAAGACCTATAAGTAACACAATGGTGAGAGACTAGATACTGGCCCTGTCCCCCTAAGATTAGGATGAGGCAATGATGTTCTCAGTCACCATTCCTACTAAGTGTTGTGCTGGAAGTTCTACTTAGTCCAATAAGTAAAAGAAATAAAATATACACTTTGGGAAGAAAGAAATAAAACAGTCTTTCTTTGCAGATGATGTAATTGTATATGTAGAAAATGCCAAAGAATTAACAACTAAAGAACTCTCAAGATTAGTGAGTACAATAAGGTCTTAGGACACAATATTAATATAAAAGTAAATTGTTTTCTGACAAACCAGTAATGAACAACTAAAATTTGAAAATTTAAAAAAAGTACTATTATGGGACAGGGGGAGGAGCAAGATGGCAGAGGAGTTGGAAGACCTAAATATCCTCGGGTCCCAGAAGTTCAGCTAGACAGTTATCAAAGCATTCAAAACATCTGTAAATAATTAAAATTGAATCCAGATAGTCATTTTGTGATTCAAAATAAAAATTAAGAGGAGATAGAACTCAACAGGAGATAGAAGAGAAGAAAGGCAGCAATTCTAGGAACAGAAAAAGGACCACGTTCTGGAAGGTAGGATGTGCGGAGTAGAGAATCCAAGGCGATATATGGGAAGATAGACTAGGGGAAGGGCTTGGGTCCCCACAAAGGATCGAACAGCAGAGCACAAAATCAGAATGTTTAGAAGTCTGTTCCACTGAGGGACATCACTCCAGAGTTAGCCAGGGGTGGAGCCCTCATTGGGACAGTGTGGTCTCAGGACCCATGGGGTCACAGAAAGACCAGGGGTGTCTGAGTGTGGCAGAGTTGCCAGGTATCAGAGCAGGGAAGCCAGCTATAGAGACGGAGCCATGGAGGGACTCTCAGCTCGGGGTTACCTTAAACCATGATCAGAGGCACAGTTGGGGCACTGCTCTTCAAGCAGTGACCCCACAAGTGGCAGATCCGGGGAGACTCACCTTCCACCCTGGTAGGGAGCATCATGGGAGCATGGCAGGAATCTGCTGGGTTTGGTGACTCCACATGGATCTGTGAGCCTGAGATAGAAACGATTGGTCACAGGCCAGGTGAGCACAGAGCATGGCTGGAGACCAGGGAGACAGGAGAGATTGACTGCTTTTCTCTGAGGGTGCACTGATGAGTGGGGCCCTGAGCTCTTGGCTCTTCCAGGCTGGAGACTGGGAGGCTGACATCTTCATTCCCATCCTCCAGAGCTCTATGGAAAATGCTCAGGAAACAAAAGCTTCTGAGAGCAAACCTGAGCAGATTTACTTAGCTTGATCCCTGGTTCCGCCTCCAGCAAAGACTTTTGAGAATCACTGCAATGGGCCCCTCCTGCAGAAGATCAGCAAGAACGTCCAGCCACGACCAGGTTCACTGATCAATGAGAACTGCAAAACTTCAGAGCTAGGGAAACACAGCACATAGAATTTATGGCTTTTCCCCCATGATTCTTTAGTTTTTCTAAGTTAAATTTTTAAAATTTTATTTTTTTTTATTCTATTTAAAAAATTTTTCTCTTCTCTATTTTAATGTTTTTAAACTATTTTATCTTATCAATACCTTTTTAAAAATATTTTTAAATTTTCATTGTTATAGTCATATTCTATTCCTTCATCGTATTCAATCCTATTTTTTGTATTCATATAGGTTATTCTTTCTTTTAAAATTTTGAGATATAGTTTCCTCTAACAGATCAAAATATACCCTAAATCTAAGACATGGCATTGTTGTAGTCTCCAGTCTGATCACATTCTTTCCTTTCTTTTTCTTTTTTCAACCAACTTCTTATCAATTCCATTTTTAGAATCCTTTAAAATTTTCATCTTTACAGTCATATTCCATATCTTCATTGTGTTTACATATATATATATATATATATATATATATATATATATATATATTGTTTTCTTTCTTTAAAATTTGGGGAGGGAGTTTCTTCTAACAGATTGAAATACACCCAAAAATCAAGTGTGTGGCCCTATTCTACTAATCACTCACCAGTCATATGTGTGTGTGTGTGTGTGTGTATGTATATATATAATTTTTTTCCTCCTCTCTTCTCCTCCTGCTTTCAGGTCTCTTCCGATTTGGTTAGTGTATATTTTTCTGGGGTTGTAGCTACCCTAATTTTAGTATTTTGTTCTCTCATTCATCTATTCTTATCTGGATAAAATGACAAGGCAGAAAAACTCACCTAAAAAAGAAAGAACAGAGGCAGTACTGATGGCTAGGGACCTAATCAATATAGACGTTAGAAAGATGTCATAACCAGAGTTCAGAATGATGATGATCAATGTGCTAGCTGGGCTCAAAAAAAGCATGGAAGAAAGAATCTCTTTCTGGAGAAATAAAATCCCTGTCTGGAGAAATAAAAGAACTAAGTTGAACTCAAACAAGCTATTAATGAGGTGCAATAAAAAATGGAGGCTCTTACTGCTAGGATAAATGTGGCAGAAGAGAGAATTAGTGATATAGAAGACCAAATGATGGATAATAAAGAATAAAGAAGCAGAGAAAAAGAGAGATAAACAACTACTGGACCATGAGTGGAGAATTTGAGAGATAAGTGATACCATAACATGAAACAATATTAGAATAATTGGGATCCCAGAAGAAGAAGAAAGAGAGAGAGGGGCAGAAGGTATATTGGAGCAAATAATAGAGAAGTTCCCAAAATTTGGGGAGGGGAATAAGCATCAAAATCCAGGAGGAACAGAGAATCCCCCCTTAAATTCCATAAAAACAGGTCTATAACCCGTCATCTAATAATAAAACTTACAAGTCCCAGTGACAAAGAGAAAATCCTGAAAGCAGCTCTGCACAAGAGGTCTGTAACATACAACAGTAGAAATATTAGATAGGGAGCAGACCTATCCACAGAGACCTGACAGGCCAGAAAGAACCGACATGATATATTCAGAGGACTAAATGAGAAAAATATGCAGTCAAGAATATTATATCCAGCTACATTGTCACTGAAAATAGAAGGAGGGATAAAAAGCTTCCAGGACAAACAAAAACTGAAAGAATTTGTAAATACCACACCAAACCAGCCCTATGGGAAATAGTGAAAGGGGTCCTCTAAGCCAAGAGAGAGCTGAAAAGTAACAGACCAGAAAGGAACAGAGCCAATATACAGTAGCAGTCACCTTACAGGCAATACAATGGCACTAAATTCATCTTTCAATAGTTACCTGTTGCGGCCGGCACGACAAATCAACCAGAAACGAGAGGGTAAGAGGTTGGTAAAAAGAAATTAAGAGACAAAGAGATAGGGGCAGGAGGAGCACTGAGGATGATGTCCAACAGTACTGATTTTATTCCACATCTTATAATCATTTATAAGGCAGACCACAATAGAAAGAGTAATACATCAGTATCTAGTCAGATGACCGCAAGTTCCTATAACAAGTTTACATTAACTAAAACAAATCTCGTGATGTCACGTAGTCACGGCTAATGCCATTAGCTACTATTGATGCAAGACAATCAACCAGGGAGTGGTTTATGGGAAGTACAGGAACAACAAGGACCAACTAAGAATTTAAGACCCTGACCACATTGTTCCTTTCTGTAGGGAGAGCGTGTGGGAGGGAAGTCACGTAGGCAAGCGCACGACACATAGCACAGACCCTTTCTCAGTGCTACTCAACCTTTCCTGTCCGTAATCCTTTATTAAGGTATTTGGACTTAAAGGGAGACACAAGTCAGGGCCTGGTTTGGTCCTCGACTCCAACCGTGCTGTGACCTCCAACAGTTACCCTGAATGCAAATGGGCTAAATGCCCCAATCAAAAGACATAGTATATCAGAATGCTTAAAAAAACAAGACACATCGATATGCTGTCTGCAAGAAACTCGTTTTAGATCCAAAGACACCTCCAGATTTAAAGTGAGAGGGTGGAAAACAATTTACCATGCTAATAGACATCAAAAGAAAGCTGGGGTGGCAATTTTTATATCAGATAAATTAGATTTTCAGTCAAAGACTATAATAAGAGATGAGGAAGGACACTATATCATACTTAAAGGGTCTGTCCAACCAGAAGATCTAACAATTTTAAATATTTATGCCCCTAACATGGGATCAACCAGTTATATAAACCAATTAATAACAAAATCAAAGAAACACATCAACAATAATACAATAATAGTAGGGGACTTTAACACCCCCTTACTGAAATGGATAGATAATGAAGCAAAAGATCAACAAGGAAATAAAGGCTTTAAATGACACACTGGACCAGATAGACATCGCAAATATATTCAGAACATTCTATCTCAAAGCAACAAAATACACATTCTTCTCTAGTGCACATGGAACATTCTCCAGAATAGATACCATCCTGGGGGCTCCTGGGTGGCTCAGTGGGTTAAAGCCTCTGCTTTCAGCTCAGGTCATGATCTCAGGATCCTGGGATCGAGCCCTGCATCGGGCTCTCTGCTCAGCAGGAAGCCTGCTTCCCTCTCTTTCTCTCTCTGCCTGCCTCTCTGCATGCTTGTGATCTCTGTCTGTCAAATAAATAAATAAAATCTTAAAAAAAAAAAACAAAAAATGATACCATCCTGGGTCACAAATCAGGTCTTGACTGGTCCCAAAAGATTTGGATCATTCCCTGCATATTTTCAGACCACAGTGCTTTGAAACTAGAACTCTACCATAAGAGGGGAGTTCGAAAGAATTCAAATACATGGAGGCTAAAGAGCATGCTACTAAAGAATGAATGGGTCAACCAGGAAATTAAAGAACAATTTAAAAATTCATGAAAAAAATGAAAACACAACTGTTCAAAATCTTTGAGACACAGCAAAGGCTTTCCTAAGAGGAAAGTATATAACAATACAAGCCCTTCTCAAGAAACAAGAAAGCTCTCAAATACACAACCTAACCCTACACCTAAAGGAGCTGGAGGAAGAAGAGCAAAGAAAACCTAAACGCAGCAGGAGAAGAGAAATTATAAAGATGAGAACAGAAGTCAATAAAATAGAAACCAAAAGAATAGTAGAACAGATCAATGAAGGTAGGAGCTGGTTCTTTGAAAGAATTATTATGATTAATAAATCCCTGAGCAGACTTATCAAAAAGAAAGAGAAAGGACTCAAATTAATAAAATCATGAATGAAAGAGGAGAGATCACAACCAATACCAAAGAAATACAAACAATTATAAGAACACATTATGAGCAACTATACACCAGCAAATTTGACAATCTAAAGGAAATGGATGCATTCCCAGAGACATATAAACTACCAAAACTGAACCAGGAAGAGATAGAAAACCTGAACAGATCCATAGCCAATAAAAGATTGAAGCAGTCATCAAAAATCTTCCAATAAACAAGAGATGAGGGCCAGACAGCATCCCAGGAGAATTCTACCAAACATTTAAAGAAGAATTAATACCTATCCTCCTGAAACTGTTCTATAAAAATAGAAATGGAAGGAAAACTTCCAAACTCATTTTATGAGGCCACTATACCTTGATCCCCAAACCAGAAAAAGACCCTATCGAAAAGGAGAATCACAGACCAATATCCTTGGTGAACACAGATGCAAAAATTCTCACCAAAATACTAGCCAATAGGATCCAGTAATACATTAAAAGGATTATTCACCATGACCAAGTGGGATTTATTCCTGGGCTGCAGGGTTGGTTCAACAACCGTAAATCAATCAGTATGATATAATACATTAGAAAAGAAAGAACAAGAACCATATGATACTCTCAATAGATGCTGAAAAAACATTTGACAAAGTATAACATCCCTTCGTAATCAAAACTCTACATCGTGGGGCGCCTGGGTGGCTCAGTGGGTTAAAGCCTCTGCCTTCGGCTCGGGTCATGATCCCAGGGTCCTGGGATCGAGCCCCATATTGGGCTCTCTGCTCAGTGGGGAGCCTGCATCCCTCCTCTCTCTCTGCCTGCCTCTCTGCCTACTTGTGATCTCTGTCTGTAAATAAATAAATAAAATATTAAAAAAAAAAAAAACTCTACATCCTATAGGGATGGAGGATACATACCCCAATATCATCAATGCCATCTATGAAAAACCCAGAATGACTATCATTCTCAATGGGGAAAAACGGAGGGACTTTCCTTTAAGGTCAGGAACTCAGCAGGGCTGTCCACTATAACCACTGCTATTCACCATAGTACCAGGAATCCTAGCCTCAGCAATCAGACAACAAATAGAAATAAAAGGCATCCAAATTGGCAAAGAAGTCAAACTTTGCAGATGACATGACACTTTATGTGGAAAACCCAAAAGACTCCACTACAAAACTGCTAGAACTCACACAGAAATTCAGTAAAGCATCAGGATATAAAATCAATGCAAAGAAATCAGTAACATTTCTATACACCAAGAGCAAGACAGAAGAAAGAGAAATTGAGGAGTAGATTCCATTTACAATTGCACCCCCAAACCATAAGATACCTAGGAATAAACCTAACCAAAGAGGCAAAGAATCCATAATCAGAAAACTATGAAGTACTCATGAAAGAAATTGAGGAAGACACAAAGAAGTGGAAAAACATCCCACGCTCATGGATTGGAAGAACAAATATTGTGAAAATGTCTATGCTACCTAAAGCAATCTACACATTTAATGCAATCCATATCAAAATACCATTAATTTTTTTTCAAAGAAATGAAACAATCTTAAAATTTATATGGAACTGGAAAAGAGCCCAAGTAACCAGAGGAATGTTGAAAAAGGAAACCAAGGTTGATGGCATCACAATTCCAGACTTCAAGCTCTATTACAAAACTGTACTCATCCGGAAAGTATGCTACTGGTACAAAAACAGACACATAGATCAATGGAACAGAATAGAGAGCCCATAAATGGACTCTCAACTCTATGGCCAACTAATCTTTGACAAAGCAGGAAACAATGTCCAGTGGAAAAAAGACAGTCTCTTCAACAAATGGTGTTGAGAAAATTGGACAGCCACAAATAGAAGAATGAAGCTGGACCATTTCCTTACACACAAAAATAGACTCTAAAAGGATGAAAGACCTGCATTTGAGACAGGAATCCATCAAAATCCTTGAAGAGAACACAGACAGCAACTCTTCGACCTCAGCTTCAGCAATTTCTTCCTAGAAGCATTGCCAAAGGCAAGGTAAGCAAGGGCAAAAATGAACTATTGGGATTTCATCAAGACCAAATGCTTTTACATAGCAAAGGAAACAGTCAACAAAACCAAAAGACAACCAACAGAATTGGAGAAGATATTTGCAAATGACATATCAATTAAAGGGCTAGTATTCAAAATCTATAAAGAACTTATCAAACTCAACACCCAAAAAACAAACAATCCAATCAAGGGATGGGCAAGAGACATGAACAGACATTTCTGCAAAGACGACATCCAAATGGCCAACAGACACATGAAAAAGTGCCGAACATCCCACAGCATCAGGGAAATAAAAATCAAAACCACAGTGTGATACCACCTCACACCAGTCAGAATGGCTAAAATTAACAAGTCAGGAAATGACAGATGTTGGCAAGGATGCAGAGAAAGGGGAACCCTCCTACCCTGTTGGTGGGAATGCAAGCTGATGCAGCCACTCTGGAAAACAGTATGGACATTTCTCAAAAAAGCTGAAAATAGGCTACCCTATGACCTGACAATTGAAATTCTGGATATTTATGCTAAAGATACAAATGTAATGATCCAACGGGACACATGCACCTGAATGTATAGCAGCAATGTCCACAATAGCCAAACTATGGATAGAACCAGAATTCCATGAATAGATGATTGGATAAAGAAGATAAGGTATGTGTATGTATACACACACACACACACACATATACATACAGTGGAATACTATGCAGCCATCAAAAACCCGAAATCTTGCTTTTTGCATCAAAGTGGAGGGAACTAGAGGGTATCATTTTAAGCAAATAAGTCAATCAGAGAAGGACAATTATCACATAATCTCTCTGATATCAGGAATTTGAGAGGCAGGGCAGGGGTCATGTAGGGTAGGGAGCTAAAAAAAGAAACAAGATGGGAGTGGGAAGGAAGACAAATCATAAGAGACTCTTTTAAAAAATTATTTATTTATTTATTTGACAGAGAGAGATCACAAGTAGGCAGAGAGGCAGGCAGAGAGAAAGTGGGGGAAGCAGGCTCCCTGCTGATCAGGGAGACTGATATGGGGCTGGATCCCAGGACCCTGAGATCATGACCTGAGCCGAAGGCAGAGGCTTAACCCACTGAGCCACCCATGTGCCCAGAGACTCTTAATCTCAGGAATAAAACTGAGGGTTGCTGGGGGTTGTGGGGGGAGGGATAGGGTGGTTGGGTGATGGACATTGGGGAGGGTATGTGCTATGGTGAATGCTGTGAATTATGTAAGACTGTTGAATCAAAGACATGTACCTCTGGGGCAAATAATATATTATATGTTAATAAAAATATTATTATCATTTATTATAACACTAAGAGGAACGAAATATTAGGTTTAAACCTAGAAAAGTATATCCAGGATCTATATATAGAAAGCTATAAAACTCAGATGAAGAAACCATCTAGAGGTCTACACTTGATCTTAGCCAAAAGGCGGAGAAGCGATCATCTAGAGGTCTAAATAAATGAAGAGATATTTTGTTTCCTGGGTTGAAGACTCGTTATTATTAAGATGTCAATTCTTTCCCAGTTGATCCCAACCAAAATTGCAACAAAAAAGGGGCACCTGGTTATCTCAGTCAGTTAAGCACCAACTCTTGATTTTGGCTCAAGTTGTGGTATTAGGGTTGTGAGATTGAGCCCCGCATCAAGCTCTGCCCAGAGAGCGGAGCCTGTGTAAGATTCTCTCTCCCTTGCTCTCCCTCCGCCCCTCACACGCTTGCTCTCTCTCTCTCTTTCAAAATAAAATAAAATAAAATAAAATAAAATAAAATAAAATAAAATAAAATAAAATAATATAAAAAACAGGCACATATACTATAGTCAACTCATCTTTGTCAAAGAAGCAAAGGCAATTCAAAGGAGAAAGGATAGTCTTTTCAACAAATGGCAGTGGAATAACTGGACACCCACATGCAAAAAATAAACATTGACATAGACCTTATCTTTCCATTTTTCCTCTCAAAATGGATTATAGACATAAATCCATAAAAAACACAAAACTATAAAACTTCTAGAAGAAAGAAAAGAAAGCAAATAAATGATAGAGATAATAAATGACCCACAATGACAGAGATATGGCCAAAGGACACAGGAGTCAAATGAGAGTGTTCCTAATTGTCAAAGCAGGAATAATATGAACAATGAAATAAATAAAGTAGTATTCACCCAAAGCATAAAATATCTGTGAAGAGCACCTGGGTGGCTCCCTAAGTGGCCAAATCTTGATTTCTGTTTAGGTCAGGATCTCAGGGTTGTGAGATCTTGCCAGGGGTTGGACTCCATGTTCAGTTGGGGCGTCTGCTTCTCCCTCTCCCTTTGCCTCCCCCCGTTCATGTTCTTTCTCTAAAGTAAATAAATAAATAAATACATCTTTAAAAAATCTGTGATAATCAGATTTTTAAAATCAATAGTCCCTATTAATATTAAATAAAGAATTAAATAAATAAATGAGAGAGAAGACAAATCTTCTGTGCTCTGCCCTGCAGAAAGTAGAGCATAGGGATGCCTGGGTGGCTCTGCCAGTTGATCATCTGCCAGAGTCCTGGGATCGCATCCTGCATCAGGCTCCTTGCTCAAGGATGGAGCCTGCTTCTCCCTCTCCCTCGGCCACTCTCCCTGCTTATGCCCCCTCTCCGTCTCTCTGACAAATAAATAAATAAAATCTTAAAAACAAAAAAAGAAAGAGCGTAATTCCGTAAGTGTGGGCACACAGAGATTTCCTTCCAAAGGGTAGAGAATACAAAAGGAAAAAGAAGTAACTTTACGGAGGAGAAATTTGACAACCACCAGCTCAGCCAGGTGATCAAAGATCAAGGTCAACAGTGACGTTGGTAGCATGGACCCCTGATATGACACGTTCTCTCTGTGATTTTCCACACTAAAAGCCATAACCTTAGTTCAATCAAGAGAGAAACATCAGGGGTGCCTGGATTGCTCAGTGGGTTAAGGCCTCTGCCTTTGGCTCAGGTCATGATCCCAGGGTGCTGGGATCAAGCCCCGCATCGGGCTCTCTGCTCAGCGGGGAGCCTGCTTCCCCCTCTCTCTCTGCCTGCCTCTCTGCCTATTTGTGATCTCTGTCAAATATATATAGAAAATCTTTTAAAAAAAAAAGAGAGAGAGAGAGAAAGAAACATCAGATTCCAATAGAGGGACATTCTATAAAATACCTCACCAAATACCCACTAAATTCTCCACACAGCTGTCAAGGTCATCAGAAACAAGGAAGTGAGAACCTGTCAGTTAAGAGGAGACTAAGGAGACAGGCTGACTAAGTGTAATGTGTTATCCTGAAACAGAAAAAGGACATGAAGTAAAAAGTAAGGAAATCTGATTAAATGATGGATTTAGTTAATAACATATCAACATTGGTTTGTTAATTGTAACAAATGTGCCTGACTAATATAATAACTAATATAATAATAAAATGTTAATAACAGAGGAAACTGGATGCAGGGTGGATAGAAACTCTGGAATTATCTCATTTTTCCTGTAAACCTAAACTTGTTCTAAGATAAAGTTTATTTAAAATTAGTAAATTTAAAAATCTTTAATTAAAAAATTAAAATTAAAATTAATAAGTTTAGGGGCACCTGGCTGACCGGCTGGCTTAGTTGGTATGGCATGCTACTCTTGACCTCAGAGTTATGAGTTCAAGCCTCACATTGGGCATGGGGCCTACTTAAAAAAAAGATATTAGAACAAATTTAGTATTAGGTTAATATTGTCTTCCTATTTAAAATTATCTGTCAGGGCATCTGGGTGGCTCAGTTGGTTAAGCGACTGCCTCCGGCTCGGGCCGTGATCCTGGAGTCCTGGGATCGAGTCCCACATCGGACCCCCTGCTCGGCAGGGAGTCTGCTTCTCCCGCTGACCTCTCTCCTCTCATGCTCACTCTCTCTCTCAAATAAATAAAAATAAAAGTCATTTTAAAAAATTTAAAAAATTATCTGTCAGGAATAAAGTTTTTATCAATTAATGAACCAGAAGTCACAGAGGCTATGGAGTTACATAAGTCGAATTTCATGGTTGAACAAGAACTCTTAGCATGTCAGGTGCTATGAAAATATTTAAAAAATATATTTATTTTTCTTGCCTTTGTAAATAATGCACATTAAACATAACTTTTCTTGGGTGACTCTATGCAATTAAAATAAATATCTACCAAAAAAGCAAAAAGCAAAACACCAAAAACACCCCCTTGCCTGAATTTCCCAAAGTCTCAGACTCAGTTGGAAACAGATTCATTACTGTCCGTTATGGGCTAGATACTGTGCATGTAGGTGGGCATGACACAGGTCAATCCATTGAACCATCTGAGAACTCACACGCACAGTCTAGTGAGAGGTGGTGTTACCTCTCAGGTCCTGCGACAGTCATTCCCGTGTCTTGAAGTCCCAAACCCATTCTAGTCTTTACCTCTCTCCTAAATTCTAACGTTTTGCTTCCAAATCATGGACGTTGTCCGCAAAATGTCATTTGAGTTTTGATAACAACCTAGCTTCTTCCCTGGACTCCTTTATGGGGGCCCCATGCCTCACCGACCTGCTCTTTGGAACCATTCTATTCCATTCCATCCTCTCACATGAACTGTACCCCCCTCCCTCCAGCTTAATCAGTCATCACATTCCAGAAATTCTTTCTAGTGTCACAAATCTCATTTTTTAAAGATTTTATTTTTTAAAAGTAATCTACAACCCAACGTGGGGTTTGAACTCACAACCCTGAGATCAAAAGTCACAACTGAACCAGCCAGGTGCCCCTCACAAATCTCACTTGAAAAAAAAATTCTCTACCCACCTAACGTAAGGCTGCTGGTATTATACTTCATATCTAGTTATTTAACATTTTTAAAACACATGGGTTTAAATGAAATAGCTTCCCAATTGACCCTTGGAATGTGAGTGGAAGAGATAGACTTCATTTGTTGTAAGATAAGTAAACAAACCCTTCTTAAACTCACTAATTTAGGGAGTTAAGTCCAAAATCTCTGGACCAGATTCAAGGTTATTTATTTTGAAACAATCTGGCTGTCACCTTGCTTCTCACAGTGCTCCTGGTGTCTTGCCTTAATTCTGCTGAGTGATTTCCTCCTCCCCTTGCTCTGGATTTTGCTAACGTTCTTACTGTTTCACTTCCATCTTTAGGTTTGATGCCTAGGTTTTAGTTGCTTCTCTGAATTTCAACCCATTACCTTGTCTCTTAGCTCAGAGTTAAACTCGTTTCTCTTAGTTTGGTCAAGTTGGGGAGACAAGTATTTTGAATTACTCTAATAACCTTAGAGCTGCTCCTAAAAATAACTTCTTTGGGAAGTAGTAGCAGATCATGTTCCTGGGACCTACCTCATTCTTCGGTTTTGGTCTCCCCCAAATCAGGTGTCAGACCTTGTTCTTCCTCATGCTATGTGGCAGTTTTGTCCTTTTGGCTATAGAGCCACCATGTTTGTCTCAGATGCCAGCTTGGAACCATGAACTTACCTATTGGTGCTATGGCTGGTGCTACAAGCACAAAATAGACCTGAAATCCGTAATAGCTCAAGTACACGGTTTGTTTCTTGCCCACATGACACTTCTTCTACAGAAGAAACTGTGGGCTGGTGGGAAGGTGATGTCCAAGCAGTGATTCCAGGATGTGGGTCCGTTTGTATTGTGGTTCCACCATCCCCTTGGATGCTTGTCATCATCTGTCACCAGCTAATGGGTGGGGAAAGAAACCCTGAAGGAGGCACTTGGCCTAAAGTGAAGCGTCTCTCTTCCACTCATGTTCTAGTTGGTCACATAGCTACAGATATCTGCAGGAAAGGCTGGGAAATGTGGTCTAGCATATGTCCAGGAAGAGGAGAACAGATTTTGTTAAATAGCTTGTATTTCCCTTAAGGAACACAACCTCAAGTCGCATCTGGTCATTGCAATGTTTTCCAAGTCCCATTTCTCTGGTGATGCTCTCTCCTTTCCATCATGTTCAGTGACCTGTAACTTAAAGACAAGTTACCTACTTCCCAACCTCCACCAAATATACAACGTAGAGCAGGAAGTGGCTAAGTACAATCAATAAGGGGAAAGCATGAGAAAAGGGGAAGAATGAAAAACATAACAGCAGTCAGGGATTCACAGTGGGGAAAACACTTACCAGAAAGATGGAGAGAGGGGAGTCAGAGGGAGAGAGAGAGAATCACAAGCAGGCTCCATGCCCAGTGCAGAGCCCAACATGGGCCTTGATCTCACAACTCTGAGATCATGACCTGAGCCGAAATGGAGAGTCAGACGCTTAACTGACTGAGCCCCCCAGGTGTCCCAGCAGAGTTTGGATTTACTCTGGATCTATTCTTGAAGAGAAGCTCCCGTATCCATTATTCTCCATGGCCTACTGCTCTGATCTCTGGGAAGCTTTACCTGCGACGGCTTCATCCGAAACAGGCATTGAAAACTGTTTCCTTCCCGGAGGTTATAGCTTGCTTCATGAGCATGCAAGTTTCCCTGAGGTTGCTCAGAAGTAAGAGGCAACACTTTATTTTTAAAGATTTTATTCATTTTGGAGAAAGAAGGTGAGTGGGAGGGAAAGGGAGACAGAATTTAAAGCAGACTCTGTGCTGAGTGCAGAGCCTGATGCAGGGCTCAATCCCACGACCCAAGATCATGGCCTGAGCCAAAACCAAGAGTTGGCCACTTAACCAACTGTGCCACCCAGGTATCCCAAGAGGCAACACTTTATTTATTTGTTTTTAAAAGGATTTTATTTCTTTATTTGACAGAGAGAGAGAGAGAGAGAGATCAGAAGTAGGCAGAGAGAGGGTGAGGCAGGCTCCCTGCTGAGCAGAGAGCACGATGCTGGGCTCCATCCCAAGACCCTGAGATCATGACCTGAGCCGAAGGCAGAGGCTTAACCCACTGAGCCACCCATGCGCCCCTCAAGAGGCAACACTTTAAATAAATTCTGATATTTGCCATGTGGTGAGTCCCTTTGTTCAGCTGTGCTGTCTTGATGGGCCTTTATTACCGAAGATCCCCATTAAGGGGGTTCATATATGGGGTTCAGAAGCAGGAGATTTTTCAAGCCCTTTAGGCACTTGACCTCTGGGCTCTCTCTAGTCCCTTCAATCTCTTCAGGAAAACCATTTATTTCCTGCCTGAGGTTACTTGTATCTTTGTAGTATTTTTCAGCAGAAAACATCTCGCATACACCATTACTCTGCCTCTTTCATTTCCCCTGAACTATGGGTTCGCAGTCATACCAACCGCCTTTCATGTGTAACAGGCAACTGTCTTATCAAATGTTTTGCCCCTGCGTGACATGGGTTATGGTCGTCAGCCTGCAGTAGCCATTCCCTCACTGCAGGCTGCTTGACTGCTAAAGCCAATGTCATGGACCATGAACACTCGTTCTCACAAGATCCCTGCAAGATCCCAATATTTGTTTTGGCTTCAATTGTTTGTAGTAACAAGTAGACTCTAAAATGGGTAATGGCTCAAATACAATACAGTTTTTCTTCTCGTTTATGTTAGCATCGTAAGGCAAACACAGCTGGTTGTCTCTTTTCTGTGAAGTGACTCAGTGACCCAGAATCTTTCCAACGGGTGGCTCTGCCGTGTCCTTGGCTTTCATTTTCCTCTGTATCCAGCCAGTGGGAAGTGAAAGGAGGCATGGAAAAGGCACATTTATTTCTTAAAAAGCCTCTTCAAAATTGGTGTGCGTCATGTCTGCTCGTATTCCACTGGCTAGAACTCAGTCATATGGGCATTCCGAAGGGAGGCCAAGAAACATAGAGGACACAAGAAAGGAAAACATGGATTTTGGTAAAGAGTGGGCAGTTTCTATCACAGAGTGAAAGGATGGCTTGGAAAATTTTCCCGTAGATATGTTTTCCTTATGTCAACTTAGTATATGCCTTCATTTTCCACCTCTAATGAATATAAGTGTATGAGATTCTTACATCATTTGTCCCCGTTTATTTAGCATTTAATTACATAGAAACATTTAGTGCATTATTTTTGTAATTGATTGAAAAGTACTAATTAAACAATTTTTCATATATTTCCTGAGAACTTTAATTTTTAAATCGAGAATTACTTTATTTTCAAATGGGAAACATTATGGAATATTTTGAAAATCTACGGAAAAAAACCCTGATTTAAATATTTTGCATACTGGAGATCAAAGGTTACAATCAATTTGCAATGAAAACAATCGAGTATATATTATGTATATATATATATAGAATATGGTATTCTAAATACATCCACAACAATAAAAACATAAATTAATGATTTTCTAGTTAGAATGCAGGTGTGTGTATTTTCTGCTGGAAATTTCACTTTATATCAATTGCAATTCTGTGACAGACAATCACTTATTTTTGGAGTAAATGAATAAGGAAGTCTATTATTTTTGCTTCTTTAACCTTAAATGTCTTAATAGTGGAAACTTAACCTTTTTGGGGGAGTCAGGGGAGGGATGAATTCAGCCGCAAATACTGGGAAGGGATACAATTTCCTTAAACTTAGTTGGAGATTAAATTATGAACCCATTTAGTTTAAGCAAAATTGTTTCACATTTTGTGTTTCAGTAGAGGTAGCCCTACTGAAATTTAATTTTAATGAAAAGAATTAAGCCAGAGAAATCAAGCATTGGTGTTTTACTCTTTAAAAAAGTTAACTAAAGAAGGCTTCTGGTTAGCTTATGGAACTGAAGATTCGAAGACAATCAGAGATTAGATAGTATAGTAGCAACTTTAATTTCTGTCAATTTTAGAGCACCAAAAGTTGAAATTCTTTTCAATATGGAAAACAGTACTTGTAAAGTCTGTTTTTTAAAAATTTTTGTTGTTGGACATAAAATGGACAGGGAAATAAAATATGAAAAATATATCTAAACTCAAGGTCTTTGGGAAATAATATTATAAATGCCTAATAAGGAAGGATTGGAAATCAACAAACTGCTATTGCCAAATACAGAATGATTTTGTTAAGTAGAATGACGATACCGATATGAATTAGGACACATTCCCAGTAAGCTAGGCTTGTTTCAGCTCGAGATACTGAAATCACTGTGAAGCTAGTTTCCTTCTTGACTTATTTGTGAACTTTAAAGGCGATGATTTTAAAATGTTTAAATTTGCTGTAGTCTGTTTTCTTTGGAGGTCACATTTGACTTAGAATTAAAGAAAATAAAATAACCCAAACATTGTGATAGCAATATTTTACAGCATGCTGAAACGCAATCCTTTTAAACCTGATATCTTAACAACATTTCCATGTCTCAATCCAATATTTGCTTATGCAATCGACATTATATTGGGCAAGGAACACATCTACACTTGTCAAGGATAAGAATTTGGGCTGATTTTTGTGTATCCTCATCTGAGAAGATGGAGGCTTACCCATTCAAGTGAATGCTAAAGCGTGAGGAGATTTTTGACAGAAAGGTGAAGAAAAGAAAACTTTTAACCCACACAAAAATTTATTCTCTGGAAAATCAAACTGCCATTAAAATCTCCTTGGATTAATAATTTTAACAGTTCTTATATTGTTTACAGAGAGGTCAGCGATTTTTTATGTAATACAATTATACAAAAGGAAAAATGCACCGAGACAATCGGTGTATAGATAGTAGAAAAGTAGATAGGAGAATAAAATGCCACATATAGCACATTTTCAATTACATGAAAATGATTAGATATATGCTCATTCTATAAAATAGGTCGTTTCACACACGCATCTGTTTATATTTTTGACCCCAAACACAAATGAATATGTGACGATAGTACAACACTGTTGATAAACATAAAGACATTTATATATATTAATAAGATCCATTAATGGTGTAGAGTCACTAGAAAATATGTTGGAGACAATTGAAGACCAAGGGAAATGTTAATCAGCAGTGCATTTTCTTCAGGTTGTTTAATAGAGTTTTGCTCACAGAGCATTTAAACTTCATCACACTGTTATATCCATTATTAGAAAAATAAGTAAGAAAGCTCTGTAGAAACTATACTATTAAGGAAGTCTTTTTGCCTCCAAAAAAAAAGAAAGAAAGAAAGAAAAAGGAAAGAAAAGAAAGAAGAAAATAGGAAGAAAGGAAAGAAGCAAAGTAAGGGGATATTCAACATAAGATTCCACTAATTGAGTTTTCCATAAAAATTACATTATTTTGAGAAATAAAACACAATGTAAGAATATTGAGCAGTGGTGAGCATCATGAGTTTTAGAAAAAAAATAGATCTTAACATTTATCAAGAACCTTAAAGCTCATACAATTGGTTCTTCCTCAAGACTAACTGAACTGAAAAGGAACATTGATAACACTTTCTTGTTTCAAAATTCTAATAAAAACCCAGCAAAAGTCTGGCTGTCCTCTCTACTACAGTTTTAAAGATTCCTCAAAATTGTTGCCACTATATTTTCACCACAAAACCAGAAATCATCTAATTAAAATTATGCAGAAACATTATAAATTAATTTTGTAATGCAAGCTACTATTGGAAACTTTCTCAAGTAAATTTAAAGTAATATTTATAATTGCAAAATACTGTTAGAAGTGTCACCATTATATTCTAGCTGTGCTTCAAATAATTGTTTAAATATACTTAAGTACTAAATGAGCTGATTAATAGGCAAAAGCTACTCTGGTTTCCCCTCACAAAACAAATGTGACATAATCACAGAATGTTGTAAATGTTCTCAGTATTTGTCCAGAAGGACCCCCCAAAGAAAAACAAATGCCATCTGCCCCTCCCTCCCAACACAAGCCTTCCTATGACTCTATGGTCTTTACTTCAGTTTCCCTTTTCTGAAATCCTGCCCAGTTAGGTCAACATTTGACATTTTTAAAACCATTGCTTTTTAAGACTTCCTCACAAAATTAGAAGGAAGGAAAGAAAGAAAGAAAGAAAGAAAGAAAGAAAGAAAGAGAGAGAAGATACCCAAAAGGAGGGAATTTAGGATAGGACGTAACGTCCTAAAATCTCACTTCTGGGAAGTTGGTTTCTACTCTGTTATGACTAGAATCACCTGTAGGTATTTGGGTTAAAGTCCCATGCCAGGGCTCTAAGATACTGTTCCGTTAGGCTTTCGGGGTTCTTTCTTCCTATTGGTGCTCATGTAAGTCCTCCCATCCGCCTTAGTGAAAGTTAGGAAAAGGATCATTGTGGAGGACCTACCCTCAGGGTTGAAAAGGTTCGGTTGTTACTGGAAACAATATGTGCGGAGGAGCTGAGTACACTCAGAAACTGACAGATGAAGGGCTGGTAAGAGGCTCACAACCATCCCCCTTCAGCCAGATGTGAGGCAAGACAATCAGTCTCAGAGATATGGGGAAATTCCTACTTTCTCATTAAGCAAAATAGTTGCATTTAATATTAACTGCACTGGATGTTAACTAGCTAGAATTTAAATAAAAATTTCAAGAAAAAATAATATTATCTCCTTAGATTTATGGAAATAAGCATTCTAGCAATATCTGAATATAGAAACAAACTTCAGAAAATTATTGTTTTGGTGTATAATGGAGTATTATAGTTCATCTATTGGGTATTCATTTTTAAAAACAATTTGTCAGGTGGGAGATCACATGTTAAAGGTATAAACAGAAAGGTAGTAAGGGTGTTCTTTTTAAGGCAGCCTTGAATATTTAAGAGACAAGCTCAAGCATCAAATACTAATTAGAATAATAAAGAAAAAGGTGAAGATGGAAAGTATACTAGTAGGGCAATGGAAGATACAGACTGACAAACTGACATGGAAATAATACCAAATATCTTGCAAAACGACTGCCACAGCAGTGACTTTGTTTGCAGTTATTTAGGAATTTTTATGTGCTAAGGGTGGAGATTCTATAATACAAGTATGCCAAACTTGCGTTAGATTCATACTCGTTTCCTTCTCCGCTCCCGACCCCCACGACATTCCCAGTAGCGGAGGGAAGCACAGCGCTGATCACCAGAGTGACCAAGACCTCCAGTGAGGAAGGAGCGCCATGCTTTGCTCCCTCTAGTGGTGGGGAAAACCCGACTGGTCCTCCCACTGTCTGGTCCATGTGATGAAGGGGGGAAAAAAAAGTCAGGGTCTCACTTTTCAGTAGATCTCATTCGGCTTTGATGAACTGCGGTATTTGGTGTGAGTGCGCATGGATGCGAATGGGCAAAAGGGCAGGGAGGAAGAGAGAAGAAAGGGTTGTAAAGAGACACGCATCTGTCTACATAGGGACAAAAAAGAGCAAGCAAGACTCCTTTTTGATATGGGACTCATAATTCCAGTCCATCCCACACTTTCACGTTAAACTTGCATCAACCAGGTCTCGGGTTATAACCAGAGCAAATACAACGATATAGCAGCAGTTGTTCCAAAACAGCCAGTTTCACACCAGAGCACTCCCAGTATTCAAATAACCGCCCTTTTCAGTGGGTTAATCACAGATCTTTGTCGGGGGAGAAAGATGTTTCCAAATGTAAAATCTATCCATGTGAAGTATTCCACAAGAGGAGGTAGGTCTACGTTTTAAATGAGGGGAGAAGGAAACCCCGATGAACTCCACACAGAATATTTATTCTTAGAGAAAGAGGAAGGCCTGAGCCTGCTATATTAATTTGCTCTTTGAAATAAAAGATCCTTAGAGCAGAAAGAACCAAGGAAATAGAGATCAGAGAAGAAGGGATAGGAATGTGTGGCTAGTGAGGAAGCCAAGAATGAAGTTCATGTGATGAGAGTGAAGACAGAGAAGCCACAGACCATGAAGCCCAAAGGCAACAAACGTACTACAACAGGAATGGAAAATGCCACCATCTGCAGCTGTCACTACAAACTTACCTACAAGGCAGCCCAACTCCACCAAGAATACAGACAGACAGACAGACACTCAGCGAATAGCTCCTCAGACTCTCTCTCTGACTCCTATTTATCACTGTAAGGACAGCTTACAGGGGGGCTATGTGAGCCATAAACCAAAGCACTTTTCAGGAATCATAAGACCAACATAACAGTATTTATTATACCAGGGAACACTGAAAACGTTATGTTGGATGAGAATATAGAGGAACTCATAATTAAATATCACTTTTAATGTTTTTTTTTAAACATTTTCCTTTTTAAGAAAGCACAAATAAAAGATCAATAGCACTAATGCCAGTCATAATCTCACTCTTATTTATCACTCTTATAAATTTAATCTATGGACACTGAAACAATGCTATCAGTATTGAGCTCAATATTCTATACCGGGGTATCTCACACAGAATCTCCTGGAAAGCTTAATAAAATGTAGATTTGTGGACTCCACTCCAGACCAAATGAAACAAACATCTCTGGAGGCGGGGCTTTGGAATACAAATTAAGTTCTCGAAATAATTCTTCAACACCATAGTTTGGGACATACTACATTTGCTTCAAATTTTGAAAATATATTCCTTGTGTCTGTTCTTTAAGATCCAACTCAAGGGTAACCTTCTCCAGAAGATTATTCTGATCCCAAGTTTTACTCTACTAAATGCCTATCTTTCTTTGGCTGTCTCCCCACCTTAGAATGCAAGCTCCATGAGAGCAGAAAGACTTTGTCTCTCTCATACACTACCTCTGCATCTGTAGCACTTGGAACAATACATGACACATAGTAGGTGTCCTTATAAATATACAAAGTAAAGGAGTAAATAAATCCATGCATTACATAAGAGTCATAAAATTAAGACCTATATAACAGTATTATTGACTTCTTCTATAAGAAATTTAGTTTGATTCGGTACTTATTATATGCCTACTATGAGCAAGGGGTACATAAAGATAGCAAGACAAGGCATTTACTGCTATTAAGGAAGAAAGAAATCCATGTAATCCAGTTAAGCCTTAATAAAAGATATGTAAGAAACATAAATTACAAGAAGAGCACAGAGGAAGACAGGGTCATTTCTCTCACCACTGAAAGGGGCAAGATACCTGCTAAAGGATACAAGATACGTCCTTCATAGAAAGGTGATCAGATACACTTAAAATACCTTGGATTCCCAGAAGTAGTAGACAGGGAGCAGAATATATTGTTTAGCATATTTTCAGAATGTAAGTATAGGCTACATTTGTAGAGTAAATTAGTCTCCAAGTCTCTGGAAATCAAAAGTCATCTACAGAGTATTACACAGAAGTACCACTTGTGTCCTGGGGCAGGGAGGAAGGGAGATCTCTGATCTCATTTTCTTCTTTGTCTTGTTTCTCTTTCCCAAGATCTGATTTTTCTTTCTCTTGTCTAGTTCTGCCATCCCATTAAGGTGGGTGGAATTACTGGTAAGTAACAATGTTGTCCTGTTTTTCTTGCAACTGGTACAGACGGGTTCAATTGCAATGTGCGTAGTATAGGCGTTAGAGTAATTTATACCTAGGTTCTAATCTTAGCTCTACTATTTACTTACTGGATGACCTTAAGACAAGTCTGCTTAACCCCTATGTGGTAGTTTCTTCATCATAAAATTTGTAAAGATTATTTGCTTCACAGCGTTATTGTGAGAATCAAAATAATAAATTATTATGGTAGACCTTAATAAATTATAGCAGTTACCATCATTACTATTATACATTTTTTTGTGGGCACAGATGATGTTTTAGAAGTTAATTTAAAAACTGTTTCATTGTGTATTTAACTTTCTGCTCAACGTTGAGTTCCGCCGGTGGGGATAATGATCGCTACCTCCAGTGCAGGCTGGAGTGCAGGGTGAACTGGGGGGTGGTGAATGGAGAAACACAAGAAGTAAAACTTCTGGATGGTAACAATCAGTGTGAAATAATGTAATGACCATTGATGAGAAAAATCTACGAATCAGCCATCTAGTCCATGTAGGCAAATGGCAATTTTAGGCCAGTGGATTTGTGTTATTTCTTTTTATGTCAGGAAAAAAATTTGTTGGTGATTACTTTTCTTACTTCATCTGAATCTTCAAATAGCCTCTCAGTTCACTTGAAGAGCTGTTTGTCTTAACACCCTCAATTCTATGACCTCTTATCCTTCGGATGCTGTCTTACCTTGCAATCATGGATTGTGCTTCTGATTCACTTGCTAAGTAAATGAAAATAATGACGGTATATCAAGAAAATGATTTAACATGTAGCCCTGGGCATTGATTTGCACGAGGCTGGATGAAACCACCCTACCAGGCCCTACACTTAAACATGTGTGTACTAATCGAGGTAGCTTCAATATTTTCTTACTGGTTTTTCCTTTTTAAAATTGTAGTTTGACTGATTATTTTTGTCACTAAATACATTACAGAGAATACACAGAATGCACAGTAAGAAGACAAATAAATGGATTTCACACAAAATGTGGATAGTACAGAAGACACGAGAGTATAGAAGAAAGCCTCTGAAAGGTAAGATGATATTTTACTAAACAAATTCTTTTCTGATTTGAAATACACTTTGTTTCCCGGGCAGTAATAAACAACTACATTTTGCAGCTCATTTGGGAGACAGATAAAGCCTGTAATTCCAGGCTCAGGAGCTCCCATGAATGCCAGTCAATTGCCATATTCAGACTATCTTATTTTATTATAAAACTTAGGGGACTTTAAGAGAAGAACAAGAAAGTGGGTTGTCTTTCTCAAGTTTCTGAGACAGCACCTGCTGCCCACCAGTGGGCCCCTATTTGCTGCAAATTGCTGAGATATAGGATTTTGCCTTTATGCTTTCATGCAAATTTAAGCACACAAAAGAGCAGTAGTACTGTCTTGTACATTAGATTCAGTAGAGTGAAGTGGGTCTCTTGAGACCTATTTAATTTCTTCTAAAAGAATAGACAAATTTGGGGGAGTAATTACTCTAAGTTGTGTCAATCCACAAGATAAAAAGATACATATTTTTCTGTGTGTGGAGGAGAATGGTAGCAAATAGCACCCAAAACCAAATATAATTTTTAGTAAATATATACAGGAGAAAAATAATTCATAAACTTGATAAATGGTTCTCTAATTAGTTATCTGAAAAAGCCAGGGCACCTTCACCTTTACGTGTGTGTGTGCGTGCGTAGGCATGTGTGTGTATACAGATATGCATACACATAAATTCTTAATCTTTGAGAACTTGGCAGCTGGGGTGGAGGTAGGGTCCTTCTTGAAAACCTTTAAATATTTTGATTAATTTTTAAACCATATTGGATTTGATATCTATACCAGATAACCTCATAGTGATGTACCAAAGCACACACAGTTCTGGGCAAAGTCTGAAGAAAGCCAGATTTATCAAATAACAGCGAGTTAGGTCCTTTCATCACCGAAGGAGAAAGCACTACATTGGTCTCATGATGTGACTATTGATTAGTCTTTGTTACAGCTACGAATAAGACTAACTCTTTCCATTAGGAAGATCCCAGTTCCTAGCAATGCAGTCAGTTGTTTCAAAGCCAGTAAAGACCCTTGTTGCCTCAAATGCTTAAATCCAATTTCTCACGAAGGTCTACAACCCACCTTCAAATCTCTTTCCATACTGTCGCTGAAAATAATGTATATGAGATATTTCACTATTTGATGCACATTCTAGCTTTATAACTTAACTAATTTATAAAAAAAACCTTGGAAAAAGCTCATGAGTGTAACAATCAAAGAATGGGTTTTTCTCTTTCATGTAACTCTGTAACACACATTCTTAAACCTCATGCCACCCAATATAGCATCTGTAGGTTATCTTATAATTTGTGTATATGAGTGCATAGAGCTGCCATTTTTTAAACGAAAAAATTTTAGTTCACGGTCTTTTTGGATTTCTTTTAAGGCCTTTCAGTAGAGCCAAGCTGAAGTAATAATGTCTATGCATGGTTTTGTTATCATGGTAATAACAAGTCCTTGCTTACAATAATATATAGTGCTTAGTTGGGACTAGGAATAATGGTATGCTGCTTTTTAGTAACTGGTAAATAGTATGTTTTTGTCTAGTTTAATTAGAAATTAAAAAGCGAAGAAAGAAAGTATTTTTCATATATACAAAACATTCTATTTAATAAAGTATTATGCAAAAAATTATATACTGGGTAAGAAGCAAAATTAAAAAGAAAACAGCTTATAATATTCCTGATTAATAAGAGTTCCTAAATATAAAAACAACAAATGAAAATGCCTTGCCATTTAAAAAAATTAGCACATTATACAACTTTTACATACTTCAGAGGAAATAAAGATCTTGTGACACTGTTCTGAGGAATCTTTACATTTATAAAAATCGAAGGCCTAATTTTGCAAATACAACTTTCAAGCTGTATGAGCAAATGTAACTTACATGAAAGGCACAGGATGACGTCACGTTGAAGAACGGATCTGTAAGTTTCATAAAATCTAGTCACAGGTCACTAGAAATTTCATAAGGAATCTCAGAACTGTTTTTAACGTGATGTTTTGATTCAAACTGAGAACTGGAGAGTCTTTAGATCACAAGTACAAATTGAAGTAAGACTGAAGAAGATTTAGAGAGAACAGTTTCTTATCAGAACACTACCTGCTTTATGCAGTGTTGGTCACTCCATTCTCAGAGCAGATAATTAACATTTTCTTTAACTTGAGCTGTTTTCAATTTTCAACAGCTTATCTATTATATTTTTTTAGTTTGTAAAAAATGTATTTTCACACTACTACAATTTTAAAGAGTCAATTGTTGAAAGAAATTTTAAAGTAAAGTCCTGCTCTATTAGCTTCCTACATTGGAATACAAGAATACAGGAAGTGCTTTCAACAGAAAGTTACGTGGTTCTACAGTACAACCTGTCTAAAAGACTTGCAAGGGACCAGTCCAGTGACTGGGTCTCTTTGGATCAGGCGAAAGCAGAGGCAAATGAAGAAATGAGATTTTTTTTTTAAATAAATATTAAAAAAATTACTTTATGAAAATGAACACTTGCTTGCACTTGAAATTGAGTGCCATTGAGAAGAACTGAGGCACAATGAAACTAAGTGCACAAAGGGAAAATATCTGAAATAAAACAATTTTCTGTGTAATTGAAACCCTTTACCATTAGATGTGCCTCATGATTGAGCTGGACATGTACTTTTTCAGATTAAGAAACATTTCCAACACTAGGGATGAGCCAGTCAAAATATGTGTTTCCTGGTTAATATTTAGGGTAATCCTAAAAGTGTTGCAACTAAAAATTCTGATTTAAAGAAAAAAAAAATCACAGTTTTTATTATTTTTTTTTCCATGAAATTACTGACTCTTTTGCTAAAGTAAACTTAACTTTAAACCAAAAGCCCGTTCTTAAAGCTCTGGAGGACTGTTAACAATGATGATGCAAGTGTCTCATTTCCCCAAGAAGCTCTACCAGAGACACATCGTTTCTTCATTGATGTCAGTGTTAGATGCTCTTTCCACAGACCTTAAAGCATTCGGGTAGAATGGTGAGGATGACGCTTCAGAGAATAGCTCTTCTAATGGTGACTAGGTAAAAATAGCAATGCTGCAATCAGAGATAATGCTGCCTCGGATTGTAATTGCTCAGTTATCCTATTCATCATGACTCTAGTAACGCATGCCATCTACACACTTGCTGTCCTTTCGACTCTTTCATTTCAGTCCAGTGATTGAGCTCCTCTTCTCCAGAGCTGTTGAGACCTAAAGAAATCCAGCCTATCATCTCTTTCCTTTTCATGCTGCGTTTGTTATACACAGACAGTATGAGTGTCACATCAGAAAGTTGAAATAGGGCCACTTGAAAAACAAAAGTTTCCTTGTATACTGGATTAGGCTGCCCTCTGCGGATGGAAGTCTTGCATTTGGACATCTCTTGACCCATGGAATTCAGGAGAGTTAATTTGACATACGTATCTACAGGAAAAAAAGAACAACATACCACAGATATCATTTTAAACAAACTCAAAACACCTTTCCTGTGACATCTGCTGAGAACACTGAGTCTTTATAAGGATATGGTGTATACCATGTTTAATGGAAATTCAGTGAATTCCATTTTGATGTAGATGCTTATAAAATGTGACAAGGACAGAGAATGCAAATCTTTTGTGGGTCACAACATCTCAACCTCACTATTTCTATGTCATAGTTAGAATTTAAAGGTATACCTCATAATCCTTCCTCCACACCCTCCCACCCCCAATCCTTGACCTCCCACTACCACCCCTGCCCAACCCCATTCCCAATTAGCTTCACTAAGCAGGACACCATAGCATTAATAAACACTTAGCAAGCTCAATTAGCCACAACACTGTAAAGCATTCCACTGTGTTTTCAGAGAAAAAGAATAAACAAACAAATAGAAATGAAGGCAAATGGTAAAGAGGAAAAGAAGACAAGAATGCAAAGATGACATCAAAACAGCTTAGGATGAAATGTCAAAAAAATCTCTGCATGGATGTGGTTTTTAAATATATTTTAAAAACATCTGAAAGGGCCAAAATGAAGCCAAATGCATTAAGGGCTCAAAGTTTAGCAAATCAAGTAAAACTTTCTCCGGGTTTCATGCAAGAATACATTTAATGTGCTTTTTGGATTGTTAAAATAAATACTACAGGATTCTTTTTTGGCAGAATTTAATGTGAAATTTAAAGTATGGTATTCTTAACTGTTTTCATGAATTACAAAAAAAATTGATGTAATGTTTAGTGTACAAAGTGAAACATAATAGTTCATTGCCTGATTATTTTGGAGATAAACCCTCTCTTCAAACATCTGTGTTTTCAGGTTCTTTAGACTCATGCAAATGATCTTCAGCACGGTGATCCATCATGTGTACTTCATATTAAAATTTCAATTAATTTTAATGAAAATCGCAATATTTCTTATGAAATATCTATTGTATGAATCAAAATATAGTACATGAAAAATAAAACCTTTAATTTAAAAAGTTTTGCTTATTTTTACATACTCTGAATACCATCATCCATAATCAGAGATAAATTCTAAGTTAGTTTTATTTAAAGTACCACAGATAATAAATGTGCATTTTTTTTGGAAACCAACATGGTGGACAGCTTCACTGCTGGCAAGTTTTAGGGTATTTTGTTTTTGCATGAAAAGACAACATCCAATTAGCCTCTACAGGAACTCACCTCGGATTATATAAACCTGTCCACCTATCAAGTGTTTTAGACAACAGAACAGTCCATCTGACAACAGGGGGTGGAAAGCAGTAAAAGAAATAATGACCAGATGTCAATTGTTGGGTGAAAGAGGGTCAAAGGTTAGAATTAAAGAGGAAACACTGTTCACTGGAGTTGGAAGAACACAAAACTTTAGCATTTTAATTCAGGTAGAGGGGTTGAACAAAAGGGTTGTTGGGTAAATTTCATGGAATGCGAATTTTTAAGGTCATTGTGTAATCTTAAACAAAAATTACACTTCTTTAAAGGGGGAACATCTTTATAATGATAGCCTCTTGGTCTAAAGCACATTGAACATAGAATCATGCAAATTATTAGACTATATAAAAGACTGAATAAAAGTCATTATCAAACTACAATTATGCTAAGTTTTGAAGTCTCTCCATGCAATATTAAATATTTCAAATGCTTCTATTGCTTTCAATGTAATATAAAAAATTAAGTTAAACAAAATAAAATAGGACTATCAAAATTTTTGCTCTTGAAAGTTCCCATGGTTTCTTTGGATTTTTCAGTTGATAACACAGTTCAAAGCCTAGAATTAGGCATATATGAAGGGTCACAATCTTGTATAACATATACAGTATAAGACAGACTGATAAAACTGTATTCTATTTTACTTTATAAATACTCCTCTTCATACAATTAATTTTAATGTTAACTTATATTTACCTACTAGCTGCCTCCCAGGGAACACCATTAACTACCCTGATACTGAAGATCTGATTCTAAAATAATGGTAATCTCTCCAACTTGCTCTTTAACCTGAAAACACCTACTCTAAGCTGCGAATGCTAATCTCTCAACCCGTTTATCATCCCCCCTGCCTCCACCCCCTCTCTTCATTTTAGTTCTGGTTTCTCTGTTTCTGTCAGAGTGGTTCTGAGCAAGGACAGAAAGGCAAGTGTATCATTCCATTCTGCTGGCTTTTAGCATCTCAAGTTAAATATTTGTTCAAAAATTAAACTGTTAGCTAAAGCAGGAATGGCAAGCTGAGAGCTGCTGGTGGGATGTGACCCCACATGATATTTTGTTGATCCGTTACAGCGTTCAGAAGTTTCGAATCGGAGTGTCTTGAGGCAGGGTGTGCGCCCCTGCCTTTGTCACTGCCTCACGCTCTGTATCTTTCACCCGCCAAGTCTGCTCATGTAAGTAACTTCCCAGGCCATTTGAGTTTGCATTCTAAGTATGTATCAATAAAGAGAACCAAGGTCCCATTTCCAAAGCTGTTTATTCTAGTAATTGCTTCTTTCCTCCCTCTGAATTCTTCCTTCTGAAAGGAGAAAGGGGACAATAATAATTCCATCCTTCTTTGATGCACCTTCGCCTGACTGGAGTCTCACAGTTACCCTGTGACAGACACAACCTCAACTTTACATACGAGGAAACAGACTCAGGGGAGTTAGGTTACTCATCCAAGGGTAGAAAAATACACATAATTTTGGCCTTCTGATTTTTAATTCAGGAATAGATACATTTCATAATACATTTCATAATACCTGTAAGATACATTTCATAAGGTTTCCATTATTACTTAGGTTTCCATTATATACTTAGCTATATTTTTGTGACTTTTCACTTGAATTAAAAAGACAATGTGGAGGACATCTGGAGGTAAATGAATTAACTTAATTCAAGGGAGGAAAAAGTTTCCACTCCAATAATTATTTGAGACTCAGAGTAAAAGATTCTGTGAGAAATCTTTGAGCAAACTTAAGGTGGCCATTACCATTCAAGATTTCCTTTCAAATTTTGAGCTTAGGGCACTAACAGCCTTAATTTCAGAGAAGTATAAAGAAGCTGTTATGTTCCCGACTTATTTCCACAGAGATTGACAAACGGTTTTGGAGGTTTACTGAGGAACACTCTCTCTGCAATCCCATAATTGCCTCCATCCTCAGGAGCAGGAAGAGGGTTAAGGAGGGAGGAGTGACAGGCATATAGATCAGGGCACAGGTACGCCATCTTGCTTTCCTCTCTTCGCACCTAGGGGAAATATCAAACTATTTCTTATTTTGTTTGTCCTGGTAAAGGCAAAGCCAAGCCATTTAAGAAGAGACTCTGCTGGCAGTACTAATTTATAATATTAAAGGAGAAAAAAATGTGAAGAAACAGTTTCTTCTTAAATTCTTATTGGAGAAAAGAGAATTACTGCATTAGTTCATAGTACTGCATGCAGACTGAAAACACCACATCATTCTTCTGTTGATACCAATAGCTCTACATATTCCTGACCATATCTGTAGAATAGGACTAACTTTAAAAAATCCTCTAACTTTTTCTACCATTGGAAGATAACGGCTATGATAGGGATAATTTATTCGGCAGATATCATGAAAAATTAAAAATCTTGTCACCTTACAATTAATACTTTGAATTTCAAATTTTTCTACTTCCCAAATGACTGGAAATAGAAAACATGAAACAGATTAGCTGATGATTATACCATTTCATTTTGATCGGTTCAGACTAAATGATAGGATTGAGGCCCCTAACACTGAGAGTCCCATAAGTGCAGAAAACATAAGCATTAAAAAAATTTTTTTTTCACTCACTGGGTGGTCTGTTTGCTGCCAAATTTTTGAAGTGGCTGCCTTTTATCACTTCAGCTGATAGTCTTCCAGTGGTGGCATTATAAAGCAGGCCAATGAGAATTTCTGGAACGGAGCCATGTTCAAGAGACTGACATGAGGATGTACTTTCACTACAGGACATTTCTGACACACTCATTTGGGAATCACAGCCCTGCAATCAAGAATGAAGTCTTTATAGTATTTTGTAAAAGTGATATATTAAGAGATACATTGTTAATTCTGTGTTATTGGAATTAGGTAAATCACAATAAAGACAAGAGCTGCAGGCAAAATTCCCAAAGTGCTAAATTAGATATGTTGTTCTTAGTGTATTTTAGTCCCTGGATCTCTTTTCATTATACAGCAGTCAAAGAAATAATAGGATATGAGAAGATTTCACAAATCCCTACACATTTGTATACAAATCAGAGAGGATAAATTTCTTAAACTCATAGGTGTTAATGAGCTATTTTTGAAATGTGCAAAATTGTTGTTTAAAGACTTAATAACCTTAATAACCTTTAAAGACTGACATGGACTCAGACTCAATTACAATAAGTGTAAATGTCTTCACTGTGTTTTTAATGATGAAGATTGGTAAACTCTGATTAAATAAACAAAACTATCTGTTATTTAAAAGTCAGTGTGTAGAACACTGAGAAACAGAAAGTTGGAAAGGGTGGGATATAATTTATCATGCAAATAATAACCAAAAGAAAAGTGTAGCTACAATAATACCAGTCAAGTTTAGCTTTAAGGCAATAATCATTACTAGAGACAAAGAGGTAAACTCAGTTTGAACTTTCAATTTACCAGGAAGATAAAATACCCCCGAATTTCCATGTTTTTAGTAACATGGGCTCAAAATATAGAAAGCAGAAATTGCCAGAACCAGAAAGAGAAATAGGCAAATCTACAACAATTAGTTGACTAATGGGGGGGATGACTTTAGCCTCCTTTCTTTCTCTAACAGACCAGACAAATAAATACAGTAAATATGTAGAAGATTCGAATATCACAATAAGCAAAACTGACCTAATGGTAATATGTAGAGCACCATACCCAACAACTATGAAATACACATCTTCTCAAACACATAGTGGTATTTTCATAAAACTATTCACAAAAATAAAGCAAATAGCAAAGATTTTCAAATGGCAGAAGTCATTCAGAATAGGTCTTTTAATCAGCTAGAAATCAAAATTAGCTTCTAATAAAGAAAACAATGCCTATATATTTGGAAATACTCATGGTAAATAAATGATAATGAAAACAAACTATCTGAAAAGAGTAATAAAAATAAATAAATGTTAGAGAGTCCAATTTGAGAAGAGAAGACATGAGTAACAAATATCAGGAATGAAAAAGGAGACATCACCACGTATGCTATAGACCACAAAAACATAAAAGGATAGTAAAAACAACTTTCTTCCAACACATTTGAAATTCTGATGAAATGGACAGATTCCTAGAAAACTGCAACGAGCGAAGATGCACACAAGAAGAAATGGAATATCTGAACAGGGTTACTGAAGAGATTTAATTCATAATTAAAAATCTTTCCAAAACAAACAAAATATAAAACCCAAAAACTTCAGCTAGAGGGCTTCACTGGTGAATTCTAACCCCCTGAGCCACCCAGGCACCCCTTCACTCGTGAATTCTAATGAATACTGTTAGTTTTACGAACACTCTTCCAGATAGTAGGGAAAGAGGAAACACTCTCCAGTGCACTTTAAGAATCTAGCCAAAGCCTGACGACATTATTAAAAAAATTACAGAATTTTCTTATTCATGAGCTTTGATTTAAAAACCTAAATTAAATGATTGGCAAACCATATCTAGCAATGTGTAACTTCATACTTAAAAGAAATTCTTTTGAATGTTTCCCCTTTGAAATTGGGGATGTGACAAACAGTGCCAACTTGACTACTTCTAATCAATACTGCAGTGGCAATTCCAGCTAGTCAAAGTCCTTGCCTTACTAAATGCAATGCAATGCAATAAAATATATAATGATTTGGAAGGGAAGGAGATAAAACTGTACTTATGTGTAGGTTACGTAATTAGGTACAAAAGAAATCTAAAAAAGTCCTCAGATGAATTACAGTTACATACAAAAGTAAAACTTTTAAGTCCATACATTGCTATATATCAGCAATAAATCTGAAAATAAAATTTATTCAAAAACAGCACTTAGGGGTGTCTGGCTGGCTTAGTTGATAGAGTGTACGACTCCAGGTCTCAGAGTCATGAGTTCAAGCCCCTTGCTGGGTGTGGAGCCAACTTAAAATAAAAATTGAAAAAAAAATATAAATTAGCATTTATTAGAGCATAAGATATCAAATATCTAGGAATAAATGTACAAATGATACCTGAGGTCTTTACATAGAAAACTATGAATACAGGTAAACTGAGAAGTGCTACACAGATGTACTATGGTAATGTATCAGAAAGCCCAATTTTGTAACATTCTCGCCAAACTGGCCTAAGGATTAAATGCAGTAACAGTCGAAATCTCAAAGGGTTTCTCTGTGGAGCCTGACAGGCTAATCCCAAAGTGCTCGTGGTCTATACATACAACGCAGTACTATTCAGCCTTAAAAAAGAAGGAAATCCTGCCATATGTGACAACATGGTTGAACCTGGAGGACGTGATGCTGAGTGAAATAAGCCAGGCACAGACAAATACTGCATGATTCCACTTAAATGAGATCTCTAAAATAGCCACACTTGCAGACGCAGAGAGCAGAATGTTGGCTGCCAAAGGGTGGGGGTAGGGGAAACAGGGAATTGCTGTTCAAGGAGTACATGGTTACAGTTATAGAAGATGAACAAGTTCTAGAGATCTGCTGTACCGTGTGTGCCTGTAATTAATAATATTGTATTTTACACTTAGACATTTGTTAAAGAATAGATATCATGTTCAATGTTCTTACCACAATAAAATAAAATGAAATAAAAAAAAACCACAATAGAATGCCCTGTTCTACTGAGCATCAAAATTTATCACAAAGTTACATTATTTAAGACAATGTGACAGAAACAATGTAAAATACACTAACAGAATAGAAAGCCCACAAATTAACCTAGGTGTAACAGACACTCAATTTACAACAAGGGTGGAAGCATAAAGCAGTGGGGAAAGGATCATCTTTTTAATGAATAATGCGAAGACAATTGGTTCTCCATCCAGAAATAAATGAAAATCAACCCCTTACCTCAAAACATACCAAAAGTCAATTCTGAATTTAAATATAAAAAGCAAAATGATAAATTCATAGGTTAACACTGGGGATTATATTCATGATCTTAGGGTAGGGAAAGACTTCCTAAAAGGGACAGAAAAGTATTAATCATAAAGGAAACCTTGATGGGGCACCTGGGTGACTCACTGCATTAAAGCCTCTGCCTTCGGCTCAGGTCATGATCCCAGCATCCTGGGATCAAGCCCCACGTCCAGCTCTCTCTTCAGCGGGGAAACTGCTTCCCCTTCTCTCTCTGCCTGCCTCTCTGTACTTGTGGTCTCTGTCTGTCAAATAAGTAAATAAAATCTTAAAAAAAAGAAAAGAAAAGAAAAGCTTGGTGAATCTGAAAACATTAAAATTAAGAATTTCTGAGATTCAGCAGAATCTTTAGGATGGTGAAAAGGCAAACAACTGGGTGTGAGAGAGGTCTACGACACATATACTGCAATCAGCTCAAATCCAGAATATGTAAAGAACACTTAGAAATCAAACAAGAAAAAAGACAACACAATATAAAAAGTCCCAGACACTTGAACCAGCAACTTTACAGAATAGCCAATAAATATATGAAATGTCGTTCAACTTTATTAGTAATGAGAGAAATGGAAATGCAGGTATGTAGGTATCCTTACACAACAGACAGGCTGAAACAATCATGTGGCTAGGACACAGAGCAATGGGAATGTTTATGGGCCCTCTGATGGTAAAGCAATATGGTTTTTAAAAATGTTAAAAAAACCACACATACCTTATGACCAGTATATACCATATCAGAAATATGTGCGATGTTTATCAAAAGACATGCAAAAGAATGTCCATAGCAGCTTTGCTCCCAAGAGCCCCAAAGAGCAGAATGGATAAATAAATTTGGGTGAGTTCATGTAATACAGCATTGATACTATACACACTCCAGAGCAATGAAAACTAATTAGAACTACATTTACGGACATGACTTGAGCGAAAAATGTTGAACCTAAAATGACACTCGGCTGTATTAACTCCATTTATGTCAATTTCAAAAAAAGCAACCACAGAAAAACCCCAAGCTAAAACCCAAAGACCAGAGAGAACTAAATCACAGTATTTCAAACGCATGAATAGGTGGTAAAACTGTAAATCAAGCAAGAAAGGGATTGATGTAAAAGTCAAAATTGTGGTTAACTCTAGGGGTGGGGAGAGAAGGTTCAGTGATTGGGAAGGGCATGATGGGGGTGTCTGGGGGTATTGGTAACGTTTTATTTCTTGACCTGGATTGTGGTTACATGGGTTGTACTTTTTTTGTTTTTCATACTTTTTTTTTTTTTTTAATATTTTATTTATTTATTTGAGAGAGAGAGAGAAGGCACAAGCAGAGGAAGTGACCTAGGGAGAGGGAGAAGCAGACAGCCTGCTGAGCTGGGAGCCTGATGTGAGACTCGATCCCAGGACCCCAGGATTATGACATGAGACAGATGCTTAACAAACAGCCACCCAGGTGCCCCTGTTTTCCATACTTTTCTAATGTGTGTTGGATCTCAAAAGATAAAAGGCTTACTGAAGGGATTACCTAATACTAGGATACAATATACGCACAAATTAATGTATGGTGATAAAAAGAAATATTTAGAACTTTCTCTGGAGATTCCTAAGGGAATTATCTCCACAAGTTAAAAAAAAAAAGATAACACTATCTTCTATAATGCATTTTTAGATTTAAAACATTTTAGATGTAGATTTTTCAAATTTAAAAAAAGTCTAAAAATGTTTTCTACAAATCTTTGCATTTACAGTTGGCTTTTTAAGTGATTAAGGATAATTAATGTATACCTGGGAACAGAATTAACCCCCTGGACTAGTATTCAGAGAGACAAAATCTCATATTTTCAGATCTAATTCTAAATCACAGAGGAGAAAGCCAAAGGGAATATACATCTTATATTCCTAAATCATGGGTACACAAAACACATAGTTTGGTATGTTTTCATGACAGTTGGAGGAGAAAACATAATTTTAGTAAGTTTCAATTAGGATATATCATCACTTATGAAAATAGTGTCAAAAACATGCTCAGGCACATTTGGTGCATTTGCTACATTAGGCTATTATACTAGCAGCATCTGTTAGGATATTGTGGAATACATTTTTCATAATATAGTATTTTTCACATTAACCTACTATCAGATAATAACACAGGAATCTAATATTTTCTTACTAACACAGAGGTCATATTGCCTATTTTGAGCCACAAAGTGATGTACCAAGAAAGTCCTGAGAAAGACCTTTCTTGCTTCTGAGGGAAAACAGCCAACTTCTGTCCTCACTTCACTGCTGCAAGAAATGTCCTTGTCTCTGAGCCCAACAAAAAAGCAAGAGTGATACGATCCTTGATGATCACATTCTATTTCAGGAAGCCCTGATGAAATATAGTAGTGTTTAAGAGGAAAACAAAACACAAAAAACACGCAACACGGAAACACTATTGTCTAAAGGAATTCATTGTGAATTTCTCTGGCCCCTTAGAAAAAGTGCCTGGCTCTTGTCCTTCCCACAGTCCCTGCGAGGCTGGCATGGGTGTGGCATTCCAAGGAGCTAGGAGAGCACAACAGAAACAGTGTGGAATAACTATATAAATAGATTAATGGCAGGAAAGGCAAATTAAATACAGATCCTAGATACCCCAGTGGCGTCTTTCCTCTGACTGTTCCTCAGGGCATGCTGATCCATTTGGTGTATACTCGGGAATGTCTCCTCTCTCTGCAGAACCCATCATTAATTTGTAACTGGGGCTCACCTAGGTTGCAGTAACTGCAGGTGATTAACCCAAAGTCAAACAAATCCCAATCATAATTAGGTCTACTTAAAGGAATAGTCCCACAGGCTTCCCAAAGGAAAAGTGTATCTTCTTTCCATCTAACACAGTCTTTTTTTTCTTTTATCTTTTTAATATTTCCTCTCCTCCCTCCTGAGTCCTCTGCGCTAGGATGGAGGATTATAAGCAATTCTGTGAAAGTAGAAAGAAGTCTATTGAATTTTTCAGAGAAATGAGTAAACTCTATATAATGTTTACCATAAGCAGACTTTGTGTTTATGACACCCACTCCATGTCCTTAATTGTATTAATAGGTTAAAATTTGGTGGTGGGAACTTGCAAATAGAGAGGAAAAAACCTGTAAGATTAAAAATATGACATAATTCCTATTAAGGAAATGTACTGGGCTTTTTATTAATACTAAATTGATTCTACCTTACTTGTAACCACTTAGAGTCAGTATTTTTAAGGTGAAACTGCTGAGCTGTGCAATGATAATTACTATAAATTTGAATAGTTTGTTGAATTTATTTTCACTGTGGCTGGAAGATATTCTCTGGTTTTTGATGTAATTTACACATGAAATGCTTTTTACACTTTCCTGGAAACAGGACGACGAGGACGCAGTGGGTGCTGCAGTGTGACAAGAGGGAGGTCACTGCTGCGGTGTTGGAACTGCCACATGGTGTCATCGCCTCCTTTCCTCGGGGCCCCTTCCCAGCCCCAAGGTCTCAATTGCTACCAGCTAGGGAAGGAAGGGATAACCAGAGGCCATTTCAGGGAAGAGAAAGCAAGAACAGCATAACTGCTCCAAATCGTGCCCCACTCCAACCCTAGTCCAGGGTGAAGGAGAAGCATTCTGTGTCTGAGTAGGGGTAGAGCTACTGAGTGACCCCAAAGGATAACTAATAAGGGAGCTGGGGATGGGTGGAGAACTTAAATTTCAAGTAGTGTTGGAAGCGGGATCCTTTCCGTTGCCTGTGGCAGAACCTCCGGCTTTCACTAGCTTAAGCAGCTCAAGGGAGTGCACTGGCTTCTGTAACCAACAGCGATTCAAGAGGAGCCTCAGGGACTCACCGACCCACATCTTAACCCAGGTCTCTAGATATGAGTTTTCTTTGTCCATTTTGCAGGTGTGTTTCCCAAATTTGGCTTTATTTTCAGGTAGACTCTTCCTTCCTAGTTGCCAGATCGTTTTTAGCAGTCCTGAGCCGTAGGAAAGAGGGAGACAGCATGCTGACCTCTTCAAGCAAAACTCCAGAACTTATGTGTTAGGACCCATGAGATTTAATTCCGGGGCTCTGGGATAAAGTCACCTCGTCAGAAGCACAGGGGCAGCTTGGTCTCCCAAGCAAAATCTGCAAACTGTGGCTACAAGGGGGAAGGTATGGATGCTACGTCGTGTGGCCCTCTGTGAGGACGTTACTGAGGGGCTGCTCCTGGGGCTGCTCTTGTGCTGTGACTACTTCCCTCATGGTCTTTGCCAGGTTGGCTCTGCAGCTATCAGCCTCGCAAGAGCCAGGGAGGAGGAAAAGACAGCTCAGTGGAAGGGATGGTTAGTCTACTCCAGGAGCACAGCTCTGCCATCCACGTTGGGTAATGGAGAGTGAAGGAGAGAGTAGTAAACTCTTGCTTTCTCTTTCACAAAGATTTTTTGATATTAACACTGAAAACTTACCTCACTGATAAGCTTAATATATGAGGAAATATTAATTGTAAAACAAATAGAAACAAAATATTTTATATTATCAATATTGCACTACAATATCATGTAGAAATGGTCACACAAAACTGCTTCGATTAAGATGTTCCTATATCTAGGTATATACATGAATGCACATAAATGCACGTTATTTTTCTTGCTGTGTTCAATAAGAACATATTTAATTTGAGATTCTTGTATATACGTTTGTAAGACTGGCTTATGAAGTTCATAGATTTTTCTCATGCTCTCTAGTAACTCCTATGCCATATACTCTACTTCAAAGAGTACAAAGGAAAAGTACTCAGCTTCTCTTTGAGACTTGTATAATTTTGACACCAACTAGACAAGAAGAACATAAGAAAATTATAAGCCAATCTCACTTATAAACATATATGCAGAAATCTCAAATTAGACATTGTTAAGTTGAATTCAACAAAAATATATATACTTATGCACATATACATATGTAATCATATACATATATACATACACATATATGTTTTTCATCAAATAGGCATTATTCTGGGAGA
This sequence comes from Mustela lutreola, assembly GCF_030435805.1. Classification (NCBI taxonomy): domain Eukaryota; kingdom Metazoa; phylum Chordata; class Mammalia; order Carnivora; family Mustelidae; genus Mustela; species Mustela lutreola. The sequence continues at coordinate 40,057,404 of NC_081303.1, forward strand.
GTTATTTGTGCATTGGAGTTGGGTAGAGTTGGGTAAAACTTGCCTCTGAAATTCAACCATCTTTTTTTTCTTTTTTTTTTTTTAAATGAGAATCTTTATGACTACTGATTGAATTTCTTAATGATATTAAGTCTTTTCATGTTTTCTATGATCCCTAAATCTCTTCTTAGGAATTTTCATTTTTCAAGAAAATTGCTCATTCCAAAAAGTTTCCAAGTTTGTTTTCCTAGAGTTATTTTCCTTATGATTTTAAAATTTCCACAAGGGGCACCTGACTGACTCAGTCAGTTAAGTGCCTAACTCTTGATTGAGAAGGAAGGAAATAATAAAGACTAGAGCAGATATAAATGATAAAGAAACAATAGGGCTTCCTGGGTGGCTCAGTCAGTTAAGCAGCTGCCTTCAGTTCAGGTCATGATCCCAAGGTCTTGGGATCAAGCCTCGCATTGGGCTCCCTGCTCAGTAAGGAGTCTGCTTCTCCCTCTCCCTGCTGCTGCTCTGCCTACTTGTGCTAAGGAAAAAAAAAAAAAAAAAAAAAAAAAAAAGAAACAAAAGAGAGAAAAAAGAAAAAAAACACAATAGAACAGGTCTTTGAAACCAGGAGCTGGTTCTTTGAAAAAAAATGAGTAAAATTGATAAATCTCTAGCCAGACTTATCAAGAAGAAAAGAAAAGGACCCAAATAAATAAAATCACAAACAACAGAAGAGAAATAACATCTAACACCACAGAAATACAATTATGAGAATATTATGAAAAACTATATGCCAACAAATTTGACAGCCTAGAAGAAACAGATAAATTCCTAGAAACATATAAACTACCAGAACTGAAATAGGAAGAAATAGAAAACTTGAAGAGACTGATAACGAGCAAAGGAATGAATCAGTAATCAAAAACTCCACTAAACAAATGTCCAGGACCAGATGGCCTCGCAGGCAAATTCTACCAAACATTTAAAGAAGAGTTAATACCGATTTTTCTCAAACTATTCTAAAACAACAGAAAAGGAAGGAAAACTTCCAAATTAATTCTGTAAGGACAGCATCACCCTGGTGCAAAAGCAGATAAAGACACTACTAAAAAAGAGAATGACAGGCCAATATCCCTGATGAACACAGAAGCAAAAATTCTCAAGAAAGATGGGATCGGGAGGGAGACAAGCCATAAGAGACTCTTAATCTCACAAAACAAACTGAGGGTTGGTGGCGGGTAGGGAGTAGGGCTAGGGTGGCTGGGTTAGGGACATCGGGGAGGGTATGTGCTATGGTGAGTGTGTGAAATGTGTAAGCCTGCTGATTCACAGACCTGTACCTCTGGGGCAAATAATACATTATATGTTAATAAAAATAATTAAAAAAAGAAAATATTAGTAAACTGAATCCAACAATACATTAAAAAAATGTATTCACCATGATCAAGTGGGATTTATTCCTGCAAGAGTGGTTCAATATTTGCAAATGAATCAACATGATACATCAAATAAATAAAAGAAAGGATAAGAACCAGATGATCATTTCAATATACTCAGAAAAAGCACTTGACAAAATACAACATCCATTCATGATAAAAACCCTCAACAAAGGAGCTTTTCAGGGAGGTACCTCAATATAATAAAGGCCACCTATGAAAAACCCACATCTAATATAACCCTCAGTGGGGAAAGAGAGCTTTTCCCGTGTGGTCAGAAAAAGGATAGGATGTCCATTCTCACCACTTTTATTCAACATAGATACTGGAAGTCCTACCCATTGCAATCAGACAACATAAAGAAATAAAAGGCATTTTAATCAGTAAGGAAGAAATAAAACTCACTACTTGCAGATGACTTGATACCATATATTGAAAACCTGAAAGACTTCACCAAAAAACTGCTAGAACTGGTAAACAAATTCAGTAAAGTTGCAGGATACAAAACCAATGTATAGAAATCTATTACATTTCTATACCCCAATAATGAGGCAGCAGAAAAAGAAATTAAGGACTCAATCCCATTTATTATTGCTCCAAAAACAGTAAGATACCTAGGAATAAACCTAACAAAAGGTGTATTCTGTACTCTGAAAACTATAAAACACTGATGAAAGAAATTGAAGATGACACAGAGAAATGGAAAGATATGCTCATGGATTGGAGTAACAAATATTGTTAAAATGTCTATACTACCAAAAGCAACGTACATATTTAACCCAATTCTTTTTAAAAAATTTATTTTTAAAACATTTTTATTTGTTTTTTTAATTCCTTTTCAGTGTTCCAGAATTCATTGTTTATGCATCACACCCAGTGCTCCATGCAATATGTGCCCTCCATAATACCACCAGGCTTACCCAACCTCCCATCCCCTCCCCTCCAAAACCCTCAGATTGTTTTTCAGAGTCCACAGTGTCTCATGATTCTTCTCCCCCTCCAATTTCCCCCAAGTTCCTTCTCCTCTCCATCTCCCCATGTCCTCTGTGTCATTCCTTATGCTCCACAAATAAGCAAAACCATATGATAATTGACTCTCTCTGCTTGACTTATTTCACTCAGCATAATCTCTTCCAGTCCCATCCATGTTGACACAAAAGTTGGGTATTCATCCTTTCTGATGGAGGCATAATACTCCATAGTGTATATGGACCACATCTTCCTTATCTATTCATCCATTGAAGGGCATCTTGCTTGGTTCTTTCTAGTTTGGTGACTGTGGCCATTGCTGCTATGAACATTGAGGTACAGATGGCCCTTCTTTTCACTACATCTATATCTTTGGGGTAAATACCCAATAGTGCAATTGCAGGGTCACAGGGAAGTTCTATTTTTAATTTCTTAAGGAATCTCCACACTGTTCTCCAAAGTGGCTGCCACCAACTTGCATTCCTATCAACACTGTAAGAGGGTTCCCCTTTCTCCACATCCTCTCCAACACATGTTGTTTACTGTCTTATTTAACCCAATTCTTATCAAAATACCAAAAGCAATTTTCACAGAACTAGAACCAACAATCTTAAAATTTGTATGGACCCACAAAAAACCCAGAATAGCCAAAGCAACCTTGAAGAAAAGAAAAAGCTGGATGCATAACATTTCCAGACTTCAAGTGATATTACAAAGCTATAGTAATCAAAACAGTATGGTACCAGCACAAAAACAGACACATAGATCAACAGAACAGTATAGAAAACCCAGAAACGAACCCACAATTATATATGGTCAATTAATCTATGATAAAACAGAAAAGAATATCCAATGGGAAAAAGAATGTCTCCTTCAGCAAATCGTGTCGGGAAACTGGACAGCAACATGCAAGAATGAAACTGGACTATTTTCTAACACCATAAAAAAAATAAGTTCAAAATGGATGAAAGAAAAAAAAATGGATGAAAGATCTAAATGTGAAGCCATCAAAATCCTAGAAGAGAACACAGGCAGCAACTGCTTTCTAGACAGGTCTCCCGAGGCAAGGGAAACAAAATAAAAAATAAATTACTAGGGCTTCATTAAAATAAAAGCTTCTGCACAGCAAAGGAAAAATCAACAAAACTAAAAAAGGCAACCTGTGGAATGGGAGAAGATATTTGTAAATGATGTATATGACAAAGGGTTAGTATCCAAAACATATTAAAAAAACTTACAAAAACCAACACCAAAAATCCCAAATAAAAAACTTCAATTAAAAGTATGCAGAAGACATGAACAGACATTATTCCAAAGAGGACATATAGATGGCCAACAGATACATGAAAAGATGCTCATCATCAGGGAACTGCAAATCAAAACTACAATGAGATATCATCTCACACCTGTCAGAATGGCTAAAATCAACAACACAAGAAATAACAAGTGTTGGCGAGGATGTGGAGAAAGGAGAACCCTCTTGCACTGTTGGTGGGAATGCAAACAGGTGCAGCCACTTTGGAAAACAGTATGGAAGTGCCTCAAAAAGTTAAAAAATAGAACTACCCTATGATCCAGCATTTGCACTACTATGTATTTAACAAACAAATACAGGAATTCTAATTCAAAAGGATATATGCATCCCTATGTTTATAACAGCATTATCTACAATAGCCAAGTTATGGAAACAGCCCAAGTGTCCATTGATTGATGAATGGATAAAGATGTCATGTAAATGTACATGTGTGCATGCCCGTGCGTGTGTAAAATGGAATATTACTTAGCCATAAAAAAGAATGACATGTTGCTATTTGCAGTGACGTGGACAGAGGTAGAGAGTATTACACTATGTGAAGTAAGTCATTCAGAGAAAGACAAATATGTGATTTCACTCATGTGTGGAATGTTAGATACAAAACAAATGAGTAAAAGGGAAAAAGAGAGAGAGAGGCAAATAAAGAAATAGACTCTTAACTACAGAGAACAAAGTGATGGATACCAGAAGGGAGATGGGTGGGGGGATGGGCAGGTGATGGGGGTTCAGAGGGGCACTTGCTATCATGAGCACTGGGTGTTGCATCACTGTACTGTACACCTGAAATATTATTACACTGTATGTTTCTAACTGGAATTTCAATAAAAACTTTTTAAAAAATTACACTTATCCTTTCCCACTAGCGTTCTTGATTCTGCTCATCCTGTTTCTTTTTTTCCCCCATAATACTCATAACCATCTCGTATACTGTATACTTATATTTATTTATTATGCTTGTTGTCTCTCTCCTTCCTGCTCTCCCACAATTAATTAAGTTCCATGCAGGTCAAAATTTATTTCTGTTTTTCACTAATGTACATCCAATCACTAGAACAGTATCTGGCAAAGGACATATGTGATAGATCTATGTTGAATGAATTTCTAATTTCATTGCAATGTGGTCAAAGAAGTTTATATGATATTGACTCTTTGATATTTGTGGAGACTTCCTTTGTGGCCTGGCATATGGTTGACATTTGTAACGGTTCTACATATGCTTACATTTATTAAGTAGAGGTCTCGTATATAAATCAGACTTGTTAAGTATTACTCAAATCTGCCATATCCTTACTTGTATCTTCCTGCTTATCTCAATTTTCTAAGTGTTTAACAATCTCTTGGCTCACCATCAGTTCTTCCGTCTTATTTCTTCCCTTGAATTCAACATTCAACATATATCCTTTAGTGATTATCCCAGCAATGATCTATGAGTGGCAAACTCTCTTGGCCTTTGCCTGAAAATATCTGGAGTTTGGCCTCTCCCCTAAGAGATAAGTTAGGTGGCAATTATATTCTAAGCTGGTAGTTCATTTACCTTGGCACCTTAAGGTTACTATACCAGGGCCTTCTGGTCTTCAGCACTGTTGAGAAGCCTTCAACAATTGCTGAACTATTGTTCCCTTTCATTTTCTCTGTGGTTACATCCATCATTTTGTCTTGGGGTTTTGTCCTCTTACTGTAGCTTTTATAGGTGTGCATTCGCATTCATTTTGATAATCCTGTCTAGGCCATGTGTTTTCTCAATCTGATGATCCAAGTATTTCAAACACTGCCTCTCATTTTCTGTGGTCTCTCATTCTGCAGTTCTTTTAAGAAAATATATTTCACATTTTCATTCTACCCTCCATTTTCCTTACCCTCTTACTCATATTTTTCATTGATTCTATTTTTAATGACTCTATTTTTCATTCTGGAAGTTCCATATGGTCATTATTTAAATCTGCCTCCTTTTCCCATATTGTCTTATTCTTTCCTTGTGGTTTCTATTACTTCTTTTAGCTCTTTACTCATTTAAAGTGCATTTATTTTATACTCTCTTTCACAGTGTTCTATTAGTTTAGGTCCTAGAGATGCCAATATACCTACCTCTGGGGTCTACAGACTATCATTCATGTTGGATCATTTCTTATTGTTTATATTTTTTTTACATGTGAGTTAATCTTCAGGGGGGATTATTTTTTTCTGTAGGAATTCTGTATCGTCTAGGTTTGGCTACCTAAACAAAACAGGACATCATTTAAGGAAAGAAGTAAGAAGTAATAGAGACAGCATATTGGCAGAAAACCAACAGTGCCCATAACACCATCAGACCTAATATTTTTATTCTCAGTTTGTTTAATGATTTTCAGAATCACTCATATTCATCTCACAATCCTGATTTATTTGTGAGCGGACTTTAGGCTAGTTGCAAAAATAATTATATACAGCGTATACTGTTTTCTCTTCTTAAAGGAATGGCAGTATAAATGTTTATTGACTGCTTGTTCTATTCAAGGCACTGTACTAGGAAAGAGATTAACTGATTTCAAGGCAGACTATAAAAAATGCCTTGAGAGGCTTTATGGGAGAATATAGGTGGATACGATTAACTCGGGGAAATCAGAAACTATATTCCTGAGAAGAGACATTTGAAGTTGGCCCTGAAGGGATTTCAACAGGCATGAGGAATGGCATGTCAGACGGAGTGTGAGCTAAGGCCGGAATACAGAGAACAGGTTTGGTAAATGTCAGTTGATCTGGTATGGCTGGCGTATGTTGGGAAAGAAGTAAAAATGTAGCTAGAAAGGAGGGCTGAGGCCAAATTCACTCACTGAGCACCATTTCTATCAGAGACTTGTAATACTGCACTGTAACCTTTGCTTTGTCTGTCTCTCCTGCCAGACTGTAAGTCCTCTGAGGGCAGAACTTTTGTTTTATTCATCTTTGTATGTCCCCAAATATCACTCAGCAGGCATTTAATAAATACTGTTGAATGAAAGAATAAATTGTGAAAGACATGAAACGTGGTGGCCAGAAAAACCAGACCTGCCTCTAAGCAGTGGGAAGCGGGAGAGGCATTTTGAAGTGGGGAGTAACAGGCTTAGGCCTGTGTCTTAGAAAAATAACCAAAGGCCAAACACGTGGCAGGCCTGAGTGCCTGGGCTGATGGCAGGATTTATTTTGTTGCACTATTGATAGCCAAGCCTCTCCTTGAGAGCCGACTCATGGGCTGTCTTTGTGTACATTTTACAACTTTAGCAAAAATTTGCAGTTTTTCACCTTGAAGCAAAACATGAGACTTTAAAAAAATCTGATTTATAATAATTGATAATAACATGGAAACATGTTATAGTGGCAGTAATCACATAAGATTTTTGTACCCTAACAGATCAGTCATATATTAAGAACTATGACTTTTGCTTCACAATGAATGTAGCTGACTTCCCTGTCTTCTTAGGGTGTATCACACGGCTGAAAATTGCAACAGCTTTTTTTTTTTTTTTTTTTTAAGATTTTATTATTTATTTCAGAGAGAGAGAGAGAGAGAGAGGAAGCACGCAAGTAGGGGCGGGAGGGAGGGGCAGGAGAAGAGGGAGGGAAGAAGAGAGAGGAGCAGACTCCCTTCTGAGCACACAGCCCAGTGCTAGACTCAGTCTCACAACTCTGAGGTCCTGACCTGAGCCGAAATCACAAGTTAGATGCTTAACCAACCGAGCCACCCAGGTGTACCAGGCAAAAGCTTTCTTCCTCTGAGATGTTTGAGTCCCTGGCAACACATATTCGGTTGCTAAGGTAGTAAAGGCTGTACTGCAGAAATACCCTCACGTATATATCTGGGGGGAGGTGTGAGCTTTTAAAAACTGGTCACTAAACTTACAGAGTGTTAGAACTGTAGTTATTCCTGTGTGAATTAGTGTACCCCAAATGTGCTGAATGTTCCTTTTACTTTGTTTTAAATGAGAGGATTCAAATCTATGTTTTTAATAGAAATAGATATATTTCTTAACTACTGGAAGACTAAATAGAACGATAATTAGAAAATAACAGCTCTAAATTGTTTCTAAATGTCTTCCAAGTTTGGGATTGTATTCTATTAACCACAGGCTCCTGGTTTTCCAACTGTGGTTAGTGGAATTTCTTGAATTTCACTTTTAAAATATAGTTTTATCTATTTAAAAATGAAAACAGGAGCGCCTGGGTGGCTCAGTCAGTTGAACGTCCAACTGTGGATTTTGGCTCAGGTCACGATCTCAGGGTTCTGAGATCGAGCCCTGCGGTGGGCTCCCCGAGGGGAGTGGAGCCTGCTTAAGATTCTCTCTTCCTCTCCCTCGGTCCCTCCCTGCCCCCCAAGGGAAAAAATAACATCACAGGCACATAAAGGAGTATTAACATAAAGAGGCAGTACAATGAGCTGGTAAGGGAAGGAAACTTTAGAGGCAATCAGGGTCCATCAGTTAAGGGACTATGACTTCTGGATACAGACTTCAGCATCTCCAAGCTTTAGTTTACCTAAAAGACATGAAATAACTGTCTACTTCCTTAGTAGTTCTCCTGCTTGGTAACATACAAGAGAACCAGCCTTGTATCTGGACTGCAGGTTTCACTCAACACTGTATTTTGGACTGACCATTTCTGTTTAACTGAGAAGTATCCGAGATTGCAGAGTCGGCTCTTTAGAAAGGGAGAAATCATTTCCAACTCCTTATCTATGTGAATGGACCTCTTCTCTACATGGTGTAATCTGAAAAAAAGAACTAAAGTGGGTTCAGAGCAGAGGGAAGACTAAAATGTATCATCAGCAGTTGTGTAACTGTAGGTATGGGTGCTCTGGAATAGGACGGTTGGGCTTCTCCCTCCCCGACAATCTCCCATCTGTGTGACTGTGGACATGTTTTACAATTTGCTTGAGACTCAATGTCCTTATCTGTAAAAGGAAGACGGAACTAGTACTACCTTAAAATTTTTGTCTAAAATTTTTGCTTATTAAAACAGCTTCATGATTTTTAGTGTTTGATATCGTAAGTATACGTTATAAAATAAGATTTCTGTTAGTAAAGTATCATTATTATCTGCTTTATATATTGGGTTATAAATAATATTTCATTTGAAATAAAGGGTGTGAATGCTTGAAAATCCTGAAAACCACATAGAACACTATCTTTCTATCCTTCTGTTTGTGAATGGTCCATTCAAATGACCAAATTTTAAACACTGTAAGACGGTGCTGCCCCCTGCTGACTTGGTTTCTCCAACATACTTTGAGACTTGTGGAAATCAAAACTTATACTTTATAATAGTTAAGTAACCCTAAGGTAAGCTAGAAGACTATATAATAATGCAGATGGTAAAATATTAAATATAGCTCTAAATAATATATGAAGTCTGTCAAGATACTGAAGTACAAACAATCTCATGGTGGGAACAAATAAATATAATAATATACTCTCCTAACTGGGTAATCTTTAACAAATTTAGAGATCCCATTCCAAATAACCATTATAATTGCTATTGTTTTAAGTGCTGCTGACGCCTTGTGGAAAATTAGCAAAATATATACATTTTGTCCTAATTTAAATCTTCAATAATTATTTCCCCGATTCTTTCACTGAATGAACAGCAGCTTGATCTTCATTTCCTCATACTAGATAGCATTCGTCTTCTGACTAGTACCAAAGTACTAAATTTACACGACTCTATGCCAGAAACCCTGGGCATCTTCTTTCTTTTAATCTCACATATCCAACCAGTCACATCCTGGTGATTTTTCCTGCAGAAATCATCTCATAATTGGCTCATCCTTACACAAAAGCTCCTCTAATAGAGGCTTATCACCTAGTAGTGCAAAGAGTACTTGACAAGAAATCAAAAGAGCTAAGAGCAATGTTACCTGCTGTTAGCTTCAAGATGTTTGGTAACTTACCTATTGAGATTCTCATTTTTCTTCATTATAAAAGAGAGACTCCCTTTCATATTCTAGCCAGTAATAAGATTACATGAGCTAACATATAAGTGCTTTGAAAATAGATCACTATGACAACTTTATTTCTATAATGCAACAGCATCTTCGTTAGCTCTTCCTCATGTTAATGTTTTCTGTACGCCATGATCTATGCACTCTGCCATGGATATATGGAGTGGGAAGTGAGGGGTGCAAAGGATGGGGAGAAAGCAGACAGATAAGAAATTTTCTACATTCAGTTAGGTCAACCACATTGTCCACTCAATGTGTTACTTACTTTTGAGTCTTTGAACTTTGGCCTTAAAACTCTCCTCTGTAATGTTCTTAGGTCTTACTTAATTGGATGACCATTTTAAGGCAGCTTACCACACTCTGTGTCACCAATCTCCATACCAGAGGAAAAGACATCAGACACTAATAAACCAGACTTCTATAAAATTGGTTTTAATGGTGATGCAACTCTTCTTGAATACAGGTAAAGGCAGAATGGTGAAGTAAGGACATCTGACAATCTGTTCCTTTATAAAAGCAAAAAGAATACTGGTAAAAATTGTCAAAAACAACTTTTTCAGAACTCCTAGTTAACCAAAAGCTCGCAATACCAAGGACTGTTTGTGCAAGAGAAATGGCTGAATACCAGTAAGAAGAAGCTTTGTGGCATTTTGAATTTACCCTCTTCCCAGTCTTCCACTTCCCAGTTCCATGGTGGCCTTGAAAACCGACAGTCTCACAACCCTGTGTTAGCTGTGAAAAACAGCAACTGAACAGACAGTGGAGGAATAAGAAAAGGTTTGGAGCTTCCCCAAAGCCTGAATCCCAGAGAACTAGTATTACTCGACTTGTCTGACAAGTCCCTGAAAAGCTCCATTCTCAAGCTTTGTTTTGATTTGACCTTACTCAAAGCTTGATAAATGTGTTCAGTACCACTGTATCCAAAGGAAATTTGTGGAAACAATTTTAAGCAACTGCTTAAAATCACAGTCAGCTGAGAAAGCAGTACTAGTACCTAGTACTAGTACTAGGGCTAACAAGAGGCTGATGAAAACACTGGAACAAAAGTCTTGGGAATGAGAAGTTCATAGGAGGCCATGATAAGCTTCAAACACTCCCAGGAATCAAAAGTCCGTGCACATATGTAAGGCTATGCACATGCCCAGGAAAGACCCGGGAAGGCCTAACCTCACCTCGAACTGACCCTGAGGCTCGGTGCATGCATGAAGTGACAGATAAGGCACAATTGTAAATTTGCTGCTGGAGCACTGAAGGCATGCCAAATACACAAATGCTAGGAGATATTATAAAGGCATTTAAGAAAATCTTGACAATGGCTGGGAGATTTACACAAGGCATTTAAGGAAATCTTGGTCCAATCATTAGCTGACAACTAATCTAACTGAACAGACCTCAGTGGCCCTCCCTCTTTCTTTGCCTCCCCCCTCCCCCCACAAAAACTCATGCACACACCTAAAAAACAACAACTCAAACCACACGAAGAAACAAAGAGAATTAGCCAAGGTAACTACATAGGTAAATATATATATAGAAGAGAAGAGAGTATAAAAGAGAAGAGAGTATAAAAGTATTTTAGTTTGTAAAGTGGTGGTAGGGTGAATAATGCCTCTAACAAAGAGGTCCATATTCTAATCTCCAGAACCTATGAATATTTACCTTATATTACAAAGGTGACTTTAGATGGGGTTACGTAACATAAGGACATTATCCTGGATTATCTGAATAGGCCCAAAATAATCACAAGGTCCTTAGAGGGAGGTAGGAGAGGAGGAGGTCAAGAAAGAGGAAGAAATGTGAAGACACTATGTTGCCGGCTTTGAAAATGGAGGAGGAATCCCATGAAGAAATGCAGATGGCCTGTAAAAGCTAGAAAAATGAATGAATGAATGAATGAGTGAATGAAGACAGGAAGATCTTTCTTTGGTATTTCCAGAAAAAAAACAGCCCTTCCTATAAATTTTGGAATTCTGACCTCTGGAACTGTAGGATAATAAATTTTTGTTGTTTTAAGTTTGTAGCAATTTGTTACAGTAGTAATAGTAATATAACTCATTAACTCTTTTCTTCACTATCTTATTTAAAAGACATGAAATAAAGAATAAGTATAATCTGGTTCAGATTAATATCAACTTAATTTCAATAGTATATAAAAACCTTAATAAATAGTTCCATTCCCTTCCTCCCTCCTTTATGCTATTATTGTCATATAAATTATACCTTTATATATTATTTAAAGTTAAAATGTTAATTTTTATCACCAGGTAAGCCACTAAGAACTTAAAAAAGAGAGTCAAAGAAACAAAGCAATTAAACAGTATATTAGAAAATAACTATTTAACATAAAAGAAACTAAAAATAGAGAAATAGAAAAACAAAAAAGGCATGATATATAGAAAATAAATAGTAAAATGGCTGTTTTATTAATCAGCAATTATACTGATATAGACTAAAGAGACCAATCAAAAGGGAGGGGTTAACAAAATGATTTAAAAAAACAAGACCCAATTATATGCTGTCTACAGAGTCACATGTTAGATCCAAAGATCCAAACAGAATGAAAGTAAAATGACTGGGGTGTCTGGGTGGCTCAGTGGGTTAAAGCCCCTGCCTTTGGCTCAGGTCGTGATCCCAGGGTCCTGGGATTGAGCACCATACTGGGCTCTCTGCTCAGCGGGGAGCCTGCTTCCCTTCCTCTCTCTTTGCCTGCCTCTCTGCCTACTTGTGATCTCTGTCAAATAAATAAAATCTCAAAAAAAAAAAAAAAAAAAAAAAAAAGAAAGAAAGTAAAATGACTAAAAAAGACCTACCATGCAAACAGAAACCAAAAGGGAGCTGGTGTGGTTCTACCAATGTCAGACAAAGAGACTGTAAGACAAAAATTAATACTAGAGACAAAAAACATTTTATAGTAATAAAAGAGTCAATCTATCAAGAAGATATAAATCATGTATACATCCAATAACACAACCCCAAATATACGAAGCAAAACCTGATTAGGATTAAGAACAAAAACAGACAATTCAATAATAGTAGTTGGAGACTTCAACACCTCATTTTCAATACTGAATAGAACTAGACAGGAAAATAAAAAATGAATTGTAAGATTTGAACAATATAAAGCAACAACATCCAAAAGATATCTATGGGACAATCTAACCAACAGAATGAACATTCTTTTCAAGTGCACGTGGAACAATTCTTTATGGATCGAATAGTTTTTAGACTAAAACCAAGTCTCAATAAATTTTCAAAAAGCCCTGAAATCATATAAATTATATTCCTGAACCATGAAGGAATCAAATCAGAAATCATTAATATAAACAAAATTTGAATTCACCAATACATACAATTTAAACAACATAATCCTAAATAATCAATAGGCCAAAGATGAAATCACAAGAGAAATGAGAAAAATTTACATAAATACAAAAATGCACCATACTGACTCATATGGGATGAAGTGAAAGCTACTGTAGAGGGAAATTTATATCAGTAAATGTCTATATTTAAAAAGGAGAAATACCTGAAATCAATAATATAACTTTGGGTGTCACCCAAAGAACAAATAATCCAATCAAGAAATGGGCAGAGGACATGAACAGACATTTCTGCAAAGAAGACATCCAGATGGCCAACAGACACATGAAAAAGTGCTCCATATCAGGCATCAAGGAAATACAAATCAAAACCACAATGAGATATCACCTCACACCAGTCAGAATGGCTAAAATCAACAAGTCAGGAAATGACAGATGCTGGCGAGGATGCGGAGAAAGGGGAACCCTCCTACACTGTTGGTGGGAATGCAAGCTGGTGCAACCACTCTGGAAAACAGCATGGAGGTTCCTCAAAATGTTGAAAATAGAACTGCCCTATGACCCAGCAATTGCACTATTGGGTATTTACCCTAAAGATACAAACGTAGTGATCCAAAGGGGCACGTGTACTCGAATGTTTATAGCAGCAATGTCCACAATAGCCAAACTATGGAAAGAACCTAGATGTCCATCAACAGATGAATGGATCAAGAAGATGTGGTATATATACACAACGGAATACTATGCAGCCATCAAAAGAAATGAAATCTTGCCATTTGCGACAACATGGATGGAACTAGAGCGTATCATGCTTAGCGAAATAAGTCAAGCGGAGAAAGACAACTATCATATGATCTCCCTGATATGAGGAAGTGGTGATGCAACATGGGGGCTTAAGTGGGTACGAGAAGAATAAATAATATAACTTTCTACCTTAAGAAACTAGAAATGAGGGAACTAAACTCAAAGCAAGGAAAAGGAAGGGAATCATAAAGATGGGCATAGAAAGACTAGAAAAAATAATAGAGAAAATCAACAAAATCAAAAAGTTATTCTTTGAAGAGATCAACAAAATTGACAAGCCCCTACCTAGAATGACCAAGGAAAAAGAGCACTCAAAGTACTAAAAAAAGGTATAAAAGAGGGGTCATCACTAATGAATTTTAGAAGTAAAAAAGATTTTAAGAGAGTATTACCTACAACTAAACAAGTTAGGTGATCTAAACAAAATGGAAAAATTCCTAGACAGACATAAACTACTAACATGGACTGAAGAAGAAGTAGAAAATATGAATACACCTAAAAAAGGTAAAGGCTTGTTAAAGTAAAGTAACTTCCTTCCAAGGAAAGCCCAGGCCTAGATCCCTTCACTGGTAAATTTTATCTGCAGCCGACTGAATGTGGCCCCTATAGAATGGGCAAACCTTAATGACTATTACTTATAAATGTAAACTTATCTGGAAACAGGGTCTCTGAAGATTTACTAAGATGTAAGTTAAGATGAGGTCATACTGCAGTAAGGTGGATCCATAATCCAATATCTGGTGTCCTTCTAAGAAAAGAAACAGAGACACAAAGCCACACAGAGAGAACACCTTGTGAAGACAGAGGAGGAGACTGGACCAAAGCACTTATTTCAGGCCCAGGAATGCTAAGGAGGGTGGCCATCACCAGAAACCAGGTAAGGAGCATGGAACAAATTCTCCCTCAGAGTCCTCAGAAGGAACCAACCCTGCCAACATCCTGGACTTGAACTTCCAGAACAGCCTCCAGAACTCTGAGAGAATAAAGTTCTGTAGTTTCATGGCACCATGTTTGTGATATTTTGGTGTAGGGAGCCTTCGTAAACTAACACACTGTGAAGGGCTTGAAGGGCTGAAAATGTCTATCAGATAATAGAAGAAGAGGTAACACTCCCCAGTTCATTCCTTGAGACCAGTAATACCAGAGCCAGGAACAGACATCACAAGAAAACCACAGGTCTAGATCTCTTATGATATTACAAAAGTCCTCAATAAAATACAAGAAGACCAAATCTGGCATTATATAAAAAGGATTGTACATCTTCATTAGGTGAAATTTATTCTAGGAATATAAAGTTGGCTTAACATATCAAAATCAGCCAATGTAAAATGTCATAATATAAAGGACAAAGCCACATGATCATCTCAATAAATGTAGAACAAGCATCTGAAAACCCCAACACGCTTTCATGATAAAAACACTCAACAAACTAGGAATACAGGGAACTTTCTCATTTGATAAAGGGCATATATGAAAAATCTATAGCTAACAACAGACCTAGTAGTCAAAAGATTGAATGCTTCCCCCTAAGAGCAAGAATAAGATAAAAATATCTTTCTCGGGTGCCTGGGTGGCTCAGTAGGTTAAGCCTCTGCCTTTGACTCAGGTCATGATCTCAGGGTCCGGGGATCAAGGCCCACATTGGGCTCTCTGCTCAGCGGGGAGCCTGCTTCCCTCCCTCTCTCTGCCTACTTGTGATCTCTCTCTCTGTCAAATAAATAAATAAAATCTTTAAAAAAAAAAAAAAAACCATGTCTGTTCTCAGCACTTCAATTCAATATTGTATTGGAGTATCTAGTCAGGACAATTGGTAAGAAAAAGAAACAAATGCTGATAAAAATTATTCTGACACCTGTTAATAGAGCAAGGAATCCTGTATGTAAAAGTATACCTTGGGTTCGGTTCCAGACTATTGCAAAAAGCTGTATCACAATAAAGTAAGTCAAATGAATATTTTGGCTTCCTAATGCATGTAAAAGTTATATTTACCCTATACTGTAGTCCATCAAGTGTGCTATATAGCTTTACTTCTAAGAAAACAATGTATGTGACGAAAATAATACTTTATGCTAAAGTATACTAACCATCATCTGAGCTTTCAAAGAGTGGCAATCTTTTTCTGGTGGAGGGTCTCGCCTTGATGTTGATGGCTGCTGAGTGACCAGGTGGTGGCTGTCAAAGGCTGGAGCAGCTCTGGCAATTTCTTTTTTTTTTTTTTTTTTAAGATTTTATTTATTTATTTGTAAGAGAGAGAGAGTGAGAGCGAGCACAGGCAGACAGAGTGGCAGGCAGAGTCAGAGGGAGAAGCAGGCTCCCTGCGGAGCAGAGAGCCCGATGTGGGACTCGATCCCAGGACGCTGGGATCATGACCTGAGCCGAAGGCAGCCGCCTAACCAACTGAGCCACCCAGGCGTCCCAGCTCTGGCAATTTCTTAAAATAAGATAGTGAAGCAATGAAGTCGGCGGCATCACTTTATGACTCTTCCTTTCATGACTGATCTCTCTGTAGCATGTGATGCTGTTTGACAGCATTTCACCCACAGTAGAACTGCCTTCAAAATTGGATGGCGATCCTCAGAAACTCTGTTGCTGTTTTATCAACTGCATTTATGTCATATTCTCAATCCTTGGTTGCCATTTCAACCATCTTCACAGCATCTTCACCAGGAGCAGATTCCAAGAAACCACTTTCTTTCCTCCTCCATAAGAAGCCGCTCCCCATCCCTTCAAGGTTTATTGTGAGATCGCAGCCACTCACTCACAGCTTCTGGCTCTACTCCTAAGTCTAGTTCTCTTGCCATTCCCATCTGCAGTTACTTCCTCCACAGTCATCCGTGAGGGTTAGGATCAACTTCTTCCAAACTCCCCTTAATGTTGATATTTTGACCTCGTCCCATGAATCACAAGTGTTCTTAATGGCACCTAGAATGACGACTCCTTTCCAGGTTTTAAATTTACTCCGCCCTGATCCATCAGAGAAATCATTCTCCGTGGCAGCTGTAGATTAATGACATGTATTTCTGAAATAACAAGGCCTGAAGTCGAAATTATTCCTTGATCCATGGGCTGCAGAACGGATGCTGTGTCTGCAGGGATGAAAGCAAGATCAATCTCACTGGACATCTCCATCAGAGCCCTTGAGTAACCCGGTGCCCTGTGAATGAACAGTAGTATTTTGGAAAGCGATCTTTTTCCCCCGAGCAGTCGGGTCTCAACAGCGAGCTTAAAATATTCAGTAAAGCACTGTAAACAGATGTGCTGTCATCCAGGCTTCGTTGTTCCATTTATCCAGCGCTGGCAGAGTAGACTCAGCATCATTCTGAAGGGCCCCAGGGTTTTCAGAATGGTGAGCGAGCGCAGTGGTTTCAGCTGCATTAGCTCCTAGAGAGTTAGCCTGTTATTGGAAGCTTCGAAGTCAGGCACTGACTTCTCCTTTCTAGCTATGACAAGGCTAGGACGAGGCTGTCTCATGGACCTTAAAAATCTGTTGTGCAGTGGCGTTAACTTCACGAATTCTCTTGGCTGGATCTGGCCACGTGGCTGCAGTTTCTAGATCAGCCCTCGCTGCCTCACCGTGCACTTCTCTGTTCTGGAGGCAATCTCTTTCCTTAACCTCACGAATCAATCTCTGCTGGCTTCTGACTTTGCTTCCGCAGTTCCCTTACCTCTCTTGGCTTCCACAGACTTGAGGAGAGTTAGGGTTTAGCTGTAGATGATGCTTTGGCTTAAGGGAATGTTGTAGATGCTTTGGTCTTCTTTCCCGGCCTCTAAAACCTTCTCCCTGTCAGCAACAGGGCCGCTTCCCTTCCGTACTATTCCTGTATTCACTGGAGCAGCACTTTCCATTTCAAGAACTCTTCTTTTGAATTCACAACTTGGCTATTTAGCACAAGAGGCCTAAGCTCCCGGCTTTTGACATGCCTTCCTCACTGCTCCTTTCTAGCTTTTGAGTTAAAATGAGAGCCATTCAACCAATATTGCATTAACTATCTAAAATTTAAATTAAAAAAAAAAAAAAGAGAGAGAGATGTGCAACTCTTTCTTTCACTTGAACACTGAAAGGTCACTGTAGGGTTAGGAACTGGCCCAATTTCAATACTGTTGTGTTGCAGGGAACGAGAAGGCTGAGGAGAGGGAGAGATGGGGGAACAGCAGGTTGGGGACGCAGTCGGAACACACACAAAACTCATCAATTAGGTTTGTGGTCTTATATGGGTGTGGGTTGCAGCACTCCAAAATAATTACAGTAGTAACATCAACGGTCACTGGTTACAGATTACCATAACAAAT
Organism: Mustela lutreola; assembly: GCF_030435805.1. Taxonomy (NCBI): domain Eukaryota; kingdom Metazoa; phylum Chordata; class Mammalia; order Carnivora; family Mustelidae; genus Mustela; species Mustela lutreola. The sequence continues at coordinate 40,075,458 of NC_081303.1, forward strand.
ACGATAATAATGAGAAAGTTTGAAATATGGTGAGAATTGCCAAAATGTGACACAGAGACATAAAGTGAGCAAATGCTATTGTAAAAATGGTGCCAAGAGACTTGCTTGCTGCAGGGCTGCCACAAACCTTCCATTTGTAAGAAATGCATTATCTGCAAAGCAAAATTAAGTGCAGTGCAATAAAATGAAGTATGCCAAAGTTCAAGATTGCCACAACAGGTGTCAAGACTACTGCAACTGGGGAAGAATTTCAGGCTCAATTCCAAATACAGCAGAGCCAATTGGGGATTTATAGCCAATAAATAGAGTGAAAATTTCCAGAGACCACAAGGATGGGAAATTTCTTGCTAAACTGACTTTTAATAGCATTTCTACTGAAGGTTGTTACACCAAGGTGGGGATGAGAAACTTGATCAGATATGAAAGGTGGGGGGATTCACAGTAAATAAGCAGGATTCTCTGCTAACACTGGATTGTGCTAGGCTGGTCAAAGATAGGACCAGCGTCAAGTTGAAGGCTAGCTGAAAAGAGGGCTCAGGAAGCCTGTTTAAAATTTGTTCAATGTGAGAGTCTTGGTCAAGGCATTCATATTGGAAAAAAAAAAAAAAGTAAAATTATCTCTATTCGTAGATGGCACGGTCTTGAATATAGTAAATCCTAACACACACCAAAAAATTCAGAACAAACCCTACCAGAACCAATGAATGCATTAGGCATGGCTGCAGATATATGATCAATACACAAAAATCAACTGTGAATAATCTGAAAAAAAAAATTAAGAAACAATTCCATTCACAATAGCATCAGAAAGAATAAAATTCTTAGGAATAAATTTAACAAAAGAAGTGTAAGACTTACACACTGAAAGCAACAAAACATTTTTTGAAAGAAATTAAAGACAACCTAATAAATGAAAAGCCTTTTCCTATTAATATACTGGAAGGTTTATTTTTGTATTATTATTTTTTAAATTATGAACTCCACCATTCATTCATTCATCTATCCATTCACTTATTTTTGACATATACACCCAGCCTGGAACTTGAACTCACAACCCCAAGATCAAGAATCAAATGCTCAACTGACTGAGCCAGCCAGGCAGGCACCCCTTGGAAGGTTTATTAACATTACAAGATGCTAATACCTCCCAGAGCAATCAACAGATTCAGTGCAATCCCTACCAAAAATCCAATGATATTTTTTGCATAAATAGAGATGCCAATTCTAAAACTCATGTGAAACAAGGGACTTATAGCTAAAACAATCTTGAAAAAGAAGAGCAAACTTGGAAGGATTCACATTTCTAATTTTAAACTTAGTACAAAGCTACAGCAATCAAGACAGTGTGGTACTGGCAGAGGACAGACATAGAGATCAGCAGAATATAAATGAGAATTCAGAAATAAAAATTTACTTTTGTGGTAAAGTTTTTTTTGAAGAGCACCAACACAATTAAATGGAAAAAGAGTAATCTTTGCAACAAATGGTATTGGGACACCTGGATATCTCCCAGGCAAAAGAATTAATTAGAACTCCTATCTTACATCATTTAACATAATGAACTAAAAATGGATCATAGACCAAAATTTAAAACCTAAAACTATAAAATCCTTTAAAGAAAACATAGGAGTAAATCTTTGTGACCTTGGATTATGCACTAAAAGCACATACAACAGAAGGACAAATAAATTGGACTTCCTGAAATTTAAACATTTTTGCTTCACTGGATATCACCAAGAAAGTAAAAGGACAGCACAGAGGATGGGAGAAAATATTTTCAAATAATTTTTCTGATAAATGGCTTGTTTTTTAGGATATATAAAGAATTCTTCCATCTCAATAATGAAGAGACAAATAAGCCAATTTAAAAATGGACAAAGGATTTTAATGAAATTTCTCCAAAGAAGAGGTACAAATGGCTAATAAGCACAGGAAAAGATGCTCAACATCATCAGTAACTAAGGACATAAAAACCAAAACCACAGTGAGATACTGCTTTACACCTACTAGGATGGCCTCTCTCTCTCTCTCTCTCTTTCTATATATATATATATATAAAATAAATACAAATACATATATAAAATATATGTATCTATACATATATATACATATATATAACATATATGTATATATGTATATGTGTATGTGTGTATATATACACACACACACACTTACTACATACATAGTAAGAAGTGTTAAAGAGAGGATTCTGGAGAAACTGGAACTCTTACACATTGTTGGTGGGATAGTAGAACAGTGCAGCCACTTTGAAAAACTGGCAGTTTCTTAAAAATGTTAAGCAACTAGAACTAGGTATATACTCAAGAGAAATGAAAACATATGTTCATACAACAATTTATACACAAATGTTCACTGCACCATTATTCGTAATAGTCAAGAATGCAAACAACTCAGATGTCTATCGAATGATGAACAGATAAACAAAATGGTGTCTATTCATAAAATGGAGTAACATTATTAACCCTAAAAAAGTAAGAAGGGTGGATACATCAAACATGTTTTCAAAAAACTTTGAAAACATCTCGTTAAAGTGAGAAAAGCCAGACACAAGAGACCATATATTATATGATTCTATTCATATAAAATGTCCAGAAAAGGCAAAACCCCATAAAGACAGAAGGCAGATTGGTGGTTGCAAAGGGCTGATTTTTAATGGACATAGAGTTTTTTTCTAGCTCTTAAGAATGGTTTGGAATTAGATAGTGATGATGTTACACATCTCTGAATATTCTAAACACATAAAGTATACTATATAAATGAATAATCTGAAAATGAAATTAAGAAACAATTCCATTCACAATAGCATCAGCGAGAATAAAATTCTTAGGAATAAATATAACAAAAGAAGTGCAAGACTTACACACTGAAAGCAGCAAAACATTTTCTGAAAGAAATTAAAGACAACCTAAATAAATGAAAAGTCTTTAAAAGGGGAATTTCTTGGTATATGAATTATATTTCAATACAGTTGTTATGAAAAATTATTTAAGGGCTCCATATATCAGCATGAAATAATTTTAGAAAGAACCTCAAAGAAATTGAATCTAACAGTACCCTTTGAAAAAAATAAAATCTTATTCCAAGTTCAAACATGTGAAACAGATATGTGTAGCATTATATTGGAATGCGCTTATTATCTAGCTCTAATTTACAACAGGCCATTTGGATTAAAACAAAATTTGACAGTAATGTGGGCCACAGTGCAGTCATGGGTTAGGTTGGCACCCAGTGTTTGTGTTTCATTTTATGTACAATAATAATAAAGTCCACATAAATTGTGAATTACTGTGCCTTGCAATTTCAGAATATTAATTCATTAAACTGACCAAGAAAATGGAAAGATAAAGTTATGGAAAGTTAAAGAAACTTCTCAAGTTCTGTCACTAATGGTATCTTTAAGAATGATTACCCTAAATTTACACAGATCATTAAAGCTACCTGATAACTAGGTCATAACAAAAGCACTGACTATTATTGACTGTAATACATCAACTTAGTCAAATTGTTATGGGTAGACATGGATTGGACCAAATTAAGCAATATATCAATACCAAGCTCTAATATTCCTAAGCAAGGACAGAATTATAGGAATTTCAAATAGAGAGAGATATGGCAGCTTTATTAGTGAATCTATAGGGAAGAAAAAGTACATAGTGTGGGTTAACATGTTAATAATGTCCACTGGATTAAAACTGAGTATGTAACACATATTTGCACTGATTTTTAGAATCTTAAATTATATTCTCATTTTAAAAAGAAATTTGTTTTTAAGAGATTTATTTATTTTAAAGAGGGAGAGAAAGCATGTGCATGTGCACACATGAGGAGGGGGAGGGGCAGAGGGAGAGGATGAAGCAGACTCTCCACTGAGCAGAGAGTCCCATGTTGGGCTCGATCTCAGGACCCTGAGATCATGACCTGAGTCAAAACCAAAAGTTGGATGCTCAACTGACTGAGCCACCAAGGTGGCCTCACTTGCATAGAGAAATCTGAAGCAAATGTTTCCAGAATCCAAAAAGTGTTTCTATAAAATATGGTTCAAATCCACCTATTTACCTAATTATGCTTATCTGAAGGATTGGAAAAGTCAGGCTAAATATTTAATATCCCAAACTTCTATATCCAGTTATCCTACAGAAAACAAATTCACGTTCAGGACTCTGAACTCAGGATTCTTAGTACGATTGTCACCTCTTAACTACCAAGTCTAAATTCTACATTCTGGTTTTCAAGGATCTCTATATCTGCCTTATTCTAGTAATCTTTTCCTCCACAATTTTTAAATTTTAATATTTTTTTGAAGATTTTATTTATTTACTTGACAGAGATTGAGAGAGAGAGAGAGACAGTGAGAGAGGAGTGGAAGAGAGAAGAAGCAGGCTTCCGCTGGTGCAGGGAGTCTGATGCGTGGCTCAATCCCAGGACTCTGAGATCATGACCTGAGCCAAAGACGGATGCTTAATGACGGAGCCATCCAGGTGCCCCATCTCCTCCACAATTTGTAAGAGTAGTGAAGTCCCAACAATTCTACTGGAGAAGATGAAGAGCAATTGTTGGACGAGCACTGGTGAGATGGGGACGGAGACGTTGGTAGGGGGCACCAAGAGCTCATCAAGAAAGCAAACACAGTGGCTGCAGGCTGTGTCCTGTGCATTTCCCTCTCAAATGTGGGGTCCACAGCCTCTTCCTCAGAGTTCCTGTTATTTGAGATGGCTTTCAGTGGGGGCTGGTAAAAATAATGGAAAAGGATAAAGTCCCCTCAAGCCTGCCCATAACACTGACACAAATTTTATTTATTTTTGAAGGTTTATTTATTTTAGAGAAAAAGAGAGCACACATGAGCTTAGGGGGAGGAGGGGCCGAGGGAGAGAGAGAATCCCAAGCGAACTCCCTGCTGAGCACGGAGCCTGATGCAGGGCTTGGGACCGAGATCACACTCGAGCTGGAACCAAGAGTCCCACACTCGACCGACTGAGCCACTCGGCGCCTTAACACAAATTTATTTTTATACAATTCTGAAGTAGTTCTGGAATCCCTGAAGCACTTGTGTACATGTCTCATCTAAAGCTCCTCCCCTCTGACTGCACCATTCTTTCCCCCTCTGCGTGTTTTCAAGTAGCAACAGTCTAGTAAGGCCTGCTCGTTTTCTGAAGATTTTCCCCAGGCTCACAGACTGCCCTTTCACCCCAACCTCTGACTTCTGGTGCATTCAGTTTCTACAGGAATGACCCCTGGGCACTAAGGTATTTGATTTTTTTTCATCCCTACTGATTTCTTCCTTCCAGTCTCATTACTTCTTGGGACTTAGCATCATCGGAGGCTGTGGTTAGGTCTTCACCAAATCTAGGAAGTAAAAATTCCAGGTGCTTAATTAAGTACAAGCTGTTATCCATGTGATCTGATCACTCAGCTACACTCACAATGTCGCTGTGACTGGACCTCCAGAATCCTGGCATCATATTTTCATCAGTCCCTTTCTGTCCTCACTTCCTCCTCCATGAACTTTACCGCCCAAGATTCATTTCAATCATTCTCTTGCCTTAAATTTCCTTGTTTATCTATCTGTTCAACACACTTGACTAGATAACAAAATGCTAACCTTGGATGACCTTGACAACTCCTTCATTGTACTGGGGAGATGATCACTCAATGGAGTGGACTGTAACCTTGTCTGGGCCAGCATCTGGTTATATATATAAACTTGTTATGTTTCTCTAATAAATTTATTTCCCCATTTTCTCAATGATTATAAATCTTCTGTTCTAAAATCAGCTGACCACATTTCTTTTCTCCTTCCTTATTTTTGCCATACACACACACAAATACACACACACACACCCTGTTATAATCTACCTTAATTTTCTTCTGAAAGAGCTGCAAACGTTCTTATACCTAAATCCTCTGCTCCTTTCTCACCATTGTTGTACGAAAGAGTATCTCTATTTCAGACCAATTTCTCCATGTCTGGAATCTATGTCCTCAAACTTTCTTAAAAAAATACTGCGTGTCTTTCTATTTCTCTCATATCCTAAATATCTCTCTTTACTGGATTCTTCTCATCCATATTTAATCTCCCTCATATTTAAAAAAACATTTTTTTTTTTTTTTTTTTAGATTTCAAACCTTCTTCCAGATACTCTATTCTCTTTCCCCCTTTCTCTTCTATCTTCCCTACTCGGTGTCAGACGTGGTTACAGAGTTTGACTACATTAGCATCGTATACTCCGTTCCCACTCATTCCTGAACTCATCATGCTCCCACTGCTCCACCAACACGAGTCTCATGAAGATCAATTAGTGAGACCTTCATGTTCAATCTAACCGAGGTGAGCGTCATCTTAGTTAACCATGCAGTCACATTCAATACAGCCAATTACTCTCTGTTTGAGACCCAGTCCTGGCTTCTGTGATACCTCCCTCCTTCCCTTTTCTTTTCTCTTTCTCCCTTCCTTCCTTTCTTCCTTCTTCTCTTTCTCTCCTTTCTTCCTTTCTTTCTCTTCTTCCCTCCCTTCCTTTTTTGCTATTCTTCTTTCTAGTTGTGACAGGACAGCTAATTGTCTATAAAAATCTATTTTTCCACTTCATTCTGGGTGCAAGTCTTCCACGTTTTCAGCTTCTTTTGGAGTCAGGTCTGGACCCGTGACTGAAAATGGAATGTAGGCAGAAAAGACACAGGCCTGAACCTTAAGACACTGGGCAAGCCTCCTCTCTGTCCGCCTTTGCTCCTTCTCATCACTCGGAACCTGGAAGCAATGGAGATCCAGCTTTGAACAACTGCACAACAATGCCTTACAGTAAAAGTTGGTAAAGGACAGTTTGTGGGCCAGATCTGGTCTGTGGCCTGTTTATCTATGGTTTGGAAGCTAAGGATAGACTTCACATTTTTTAAAATTGTTAAAAAAAAAAAAAAGATGAGGAGGAAGAATATGACAGAGATCCTATGTCACTGGCTAAGCCTAAAATATTTACTTTTTAGCCCTTTACAGAAAGAAATTGCTGAGCTCTGTGCTAGGGGATAGGTGGGCAGAGCAACACCATGAAACGAAAATGGACTCCCAGATGCACATGCGGAGTGGAGGCTCCCCCTCTGATCTCACTGGCAGGTGGCCGTCTGGGTCTGTCTGCATGGCCCCTGTGCACCTGGGGTGGGGGAAGCAATGCAGACTATTGATGCAAATGTTTCCACCACGTCAAGGATAATCAAGTCCTCCACTGACAGCACCCATTACACTGTGGTGGGTTAATTTGTCAGCTAGAAGTAGGTCAAATTCTCAGCCTCTTTACGGTTAACAGGACATCTCTGTTTTAAGTATCCTTCTTTGAAATAACAGACATACAATACATAGGCGTGCTTGGGTGGCTCAGGTGGTTAAGTATCTGCCTTCAGCTGAGGTCTTGATCTCAGGGTCCTGGGATTGAATCCCGCATCGGCCTCCCTGCTCATCAAAGAGTCTGGTTCTCCCTCTCCCACTCCCCCTGCTTGTGCTCCAACTCTCGCTGTGTCTTTCTCTGTCAAACAAATGAATAAAATCTTTAAAAATAAATAAATAAAATTAACCAAGGAGGTGAAAGATCTCTAATCTAAAAACTACACGACATGGATGAAAGAAATCAAAGACAAAAAAATGGATACGTATCTTGTATTGAATGGGAATAATGTTATATGAGTAACATGTATATGAATAATATGAAAGGGAAGAATGTTACTGTTAGAATGTTGAATTAGAATGTTATTATTAGAATGTTGATACTACCAAAAGCCATCTATAGATTCAGTGCAATCCTATCGAGATTCCAATGGCATTTTAAATAGTCCTAAAATTTATATGGAACTATAAACCATAAAATTTATATGGAACCATAAACACTCCTAAAATTTATATGGAACCATAAAATCATAAAACCCCAAATAGCCAAAGAAATCCTGAGAAAAACAGAAGCCTTCACACTTCCTGATTTCAAGCTATACTATAAAGCTATAATCATTAAAACAGTATGGTAGTGGCATAAAAACAGACCAGAGGAACAGAACTGAAAACCCAGAAATAGACCCAAACATCTATAATTAGCTAATATTTGATGAGGGAGCCATAAATACTCAATGAAGGAAAGGCAGTCTCTTTAATAAGTGGTTACGGGAAAACTGGATACAGGCATACCTCATATACACATGTATTTGTGTAATCTCACATAGAGAGCCTAAAAACATTGAATTCATGGAAACAGGACAGTAGGATGGTGGTTGCCAGGGATGGAGGGGTGTAGGAAATGATGAAATGTTGGTCCAAGAGTATACAAACTTTCAGTTATAAAATGAATGCTTTTCAGGGACCTAATGTACAGCGTGGTGACTACAGCTTATGGTATACTTGAAAGCTGCTGGAGGAGTAGAGCTTTAATGATCTCACCATAGCACCAACAAGATTGCAAGTACACGAAGTTAAAAAAAAAAAAAAGTGCTGATTAACTTTACTGTGGTAAGCATTTTGCACTATTTGTATGTGTGTATCATATCATCACGATGTATGTCTTATACTTACATGTTATGACAATTACATCCCAACAAATCCCAAGACAAAAATCTCAGCAAGAGGTAACAGGCATAGTTAGATCTGTAACAGAGAATAAGATTCAAGCCAGCTAACAAGAATCCAAGAGAGGGGCCAGGAAATTCTTGGTACCATGGATAGTTCCGTGACTCAACTGGTTTCTCTCTCTCTAATCTCAGGTCAGAAATTATACCTAGTTGCAATACTCTGATTTTTATACCTGGAGGCCATTTTACAGACACTAGGAAAAGATTAATATCTCAATCATTTATGACATACAGAATGGCCATATGTGATGTATTACTGGCCAATATAAGTTAGTTGCTAACAGCATCACCATTACTAAGGGACTGTCAAGTGATCATTTATTTACAAAAATCTTTCATATCCAAGCAAGATGAGGAGGGCTTCATCATGGACGAATGGCATGTCAGTCTGGACAACATGAGGACTGCGTACCTGCAGAACATATGAAGCAGTGAGAGGGATCCTGCCTGGGCAGCCTGGTGGGGGCTACCAGATCCAGCACAGAAAGAAGAGGCCGTTTGGCCTAGGCTGGGCTGTAAGAGTGCTCCTCCCCACACAGGTAAGGAGGACATCCTGCTGAAGCACTGAAGGGTAACACAGAATGGGCTCTCGGAGCCTCAGCAGGATGAGGGCATCCATGCAGAGACATGAGTCAGTCTGAGATATTAGATCCTAAATAGGGCGAGGAGGCTACTTTCACAGAAAGGTGGTCCAGTATGGGATGTCCTAGTCCTAGTAGAGTAAGCCAGGTGTCCCAGAATCAGGGGTGGGGTTGGGCAGACTGGATGTCAGAGGTCAAGCACAGTGACGACTTCTAACCAGGAGGAGCAAATAGACACAAGGATTTGGAGTCTGGGAGAAGAGTATGAGAATGGAGCAGCAGATGTCTGCAGTAGAACCCGAGTGACATACAAAGGGACTGATCAAATAGGTCTATGCATTGAGGAAGGGAGCCAGGCTTCTCAGGGTCAAAGAAGGGAGTTACAGATCAGAATGAACCCTGGGATGTGGACTGGAACTGGTGATCCCAGTACGAACACATGGCTTTCAATAAAAAGAGATGTAAATATGTACATATACGAATATATATATATATATATATATATATATATATACACATAAACACATATACTAATAGAGTAATAATACTCAAAAAGAGAATAGAGTATTTCATACATCTTGCCTCGATGAGAAAGTGGTGTAGACGATGAAAGCTATTTTGCATGGTTTATATGGTACTAATGTAAAATGAGAACTTCAAAAATTTACCTTTCTTTCATATTTTATAACAAGTTCTACTTCTGTATTAGCACAACTATCCATGTCAAAAGGAGAATTAAAAAAAAATCATCTGTGTATAATGTTAACACGGACAAAATGGACTGTGGAAGTAATGAACTGTGGCTTCTCATCAACAGGAAACCAAATTAAACTACTCTATTCTTATGGAAAAAACAGGTAAAAGGTAAAGTAGAAGTGGCAATGGCAGCAGTAAGGGACTGATGAGACCTACGATCACATTAGTACAACTGACAATTACTGAGTGCGCACTAAGTCCCAGGTACTGTGTAACTGCTTTATACAAATTAAAATCTTAGAGACACCGGCCCCACAGCATTAGGAAATAATGATTTTGGTTTAAATTTATGAACACCTTCATGTTTCAAATTTCCTCTCTTAAACTTTAAAATGGTAGTAACAATTCTCTTATGCCACAAAACAGACTATCTGAAGATTGGTTCTGATTCTAATGCTGAATGTTACAAATAATTCAGTGACACATGAAACAGCAAGGTATGATTTATATGTTCATTATAATGTGAACATAGAAGGATCTTTCTGAGAGTCTTTAATGCAACTTTACAGTGAATTCTCCAGTTACCTGAGTTATTTCACACGATGTTATTACTGTTTTTTGTTCATATCCTCACAGAGCATTCAAAGCAGTTCCTAGGAAATGAAATGTTAAGAGCTATAGAAATAGCAGTGTTTTTTTATTTCACTTTATCACGAAGTGTACCATTTTTTCATACTATTTCCTTTTCACAGTGTGATTTCAGGATGGTCTAGGTGGGACTGCATTAAAAGATGGCCTTGAGGGCTGTTAATAGGCCACATGGCATATTTTCCCAAATTCATGTTCCTAAAAGTCCAGTGAGGAAGTGTTGAATTTGCCTATTTCTGAAAATTTACTTCTAATGTCTTCCATGCCATGACAAACTTTAAATAAAACTGAATCCAAAGACAATCTAATCTATAATATTCTAAGGTTACATATAATGAATGTTTTTTTATAAAATAATTTTTCTTATGGCCGTAATGACTTTAATCCCCTTTAAGACATTTTCCATCTTTTTCTGTTCTGAAAATATGTCAAGCTTCTAATGAATCAAGGGGATCAATAATTTTAATATTTTATAATAGATCTGAAATATAAAGTTTTAAAAGAAGCCAAAGGCAATGAAAGTTTACACTTACTAGTGTGTATAACCATTTCTTCCTATTCAGGCTTATTTCAAAATAGCTTATAAGAATACAATTCTCATTACAAGTATTTTCAATAAAACTGTATTAAATGTGAATTTTAATAGTTTAGTTGGTTGCAATTTGAGCAGATAGTTTTGGAGAAGCATTTTATGCTATTAACAAGTCTTACAGTAGAGTTTTCTTAATGATATGGTTAGTTTCTTGTTAAATCTTATCAGATGTTTCAAAACTTGGCAAGGACTCATTTTAGTCCTACATCTACCCGGGAACTAACAGGAAAGAGTAAGATGTGGACATAAGATAGATTCTATAGGGCAATGATAATACTATTCAGGTACTAGTGTCTGCTGTAGAGCTTCAAAAGCTTTTCAAAGATATGAAGAACCTGGCCCTATTCCTTTAATATTTTGATTCAAGAAATGGGAACCTATTCACCTTTATTTTTAAAAGTCCCCAAGTCATACTAATGTAATCAGGATTGAGAATCATAATTTTCAGAATTTAGCTCATAGCCAATTAAGCATATCACTGTTTAACATAGAACTCAAGATTCCTAAAACAGTACACAGAAAAGTATGCCTAATTCTAAGGTATTATCACATTGATTAAAAAAGGATTTCATCCATGGTATGTCCAATCACTAAAGTTTTATTTTATTTGGGGCAGGGGGAAGGCAGATGTAGAGGGAGAGAAAATCTTTATCAGGCTTCCAACACAGGGCTCATAACCCTGAGATTGTGACCTGAGCTGAAATCAAGAGTCAGATGCTTAACCAACTGAACCATTCAGGCGCCCCTTGTGAATTTTATTTTTAAGAAATTTAAACAAACTTTATATTGGACATTAGTTATCTCCCTAGTATCCAGTCATCACTTCCTTCTAACAGTGAATGTTCCACTCCTTTCCATTTGTTACCTAATATAATATGGGAGGTGGACCATTGCCCAACTCTAGGGCTTAAGCTAAACAGTAGAGCCCACCTCTGTGATTGGTTCTGGGATGGGCAGGTAACCTAGTGAGACACAAGAAGTTTCAAGAGGGCAATGATGTGAAACATGATTATGATATTAACAGCGTATGAGGGGATTGGGCAAGGGCGGTGGAAAGGGTAGAAAGAGAGAGAAACCAGGACTTTGGTGGTACTATTTGAGTCACTGGATCAAGCTAAGCCTGAAGACAGATCTACTCTCTGCATGGTCTGTGACCACTCAAGCTATTTTGAAATAGTCTGTATTCACTTGAAACTGATGGCATCTTAACAGAAGCAAGTATTTACCCAACATAATCTCTGGTTCTTCTTAGGTACTTTCAGTTAATAAATGAGGGGGTGGAGTTTTCCAAAAAGGAAACTTCTCCTCATATTTTTACTATAACTTCACAGACACGTCTTCATAATTCTACTCCCCTGAGTTATTTTTTTTTGAATGCCCAAAGAATTGCTAGATATTTGAAAAGGAAACCAAAGACAATAAAAGATGAAACGATCTCATGAAATACAGAAAAGAGACAAAAGTATAACTTCTGAACTCACCCCAAAGCATATCCCTCAACTCACTTGTATCCACAATGTTTTTTGGAAAATATTTTCTATACCAGTGGCCTTGAAATTTTAGTGTATTTAATGACCTCTTGGGAAAATTATTCTAAAGAAAGATTATGAGGCTGCTTCCTAGTGATTCTGATTCGGTAGATGTGGTTCAGGGGATCTAGTGTTGAGCCCAGAGAACAGTCTATATTTATAAATCTCCTTAAAATAATTAATGGTCATAAACAGGACCTGATAATCAGATTTTATTTTTTTATTTTTATTTTTTTAAGATTTTATTTATTTATTTGACAGACAGAGATCACAGGTAGGCAGAGAGGCAGGCAGAGAGAGAAGAAGGGAAACAGGCTCCCTGTTGAGCAGAGAGCCCTAGGCAGGGCTCAATCCCAGGACCCTGGGATCACAGCCTGAGCCGAAGGCAGAGGCCTTTACCCACTGAGCCACCCAGGCACCCCTGATAATCAGATTTTAAATATGAAATATTATTAACTTGGAAAGAAGGGAGAGATTTAAAGGCAAAATCATTCATTTTATGAATATTCTCCCAGGAAGATAAGTTTAGGTTAGACACATAAATGTGAACTCATGAACATGTAAGGTTTAAGCCTGCTACCAAAATCCTTGGTTGTAAGCCACAGTGAACACTCTTGGTTACATCCTCAACAGCATTCCCAAACTATGTAATTTACAAAGGCCTTTTCTTCAGTGATTGTTCTTCTTCTTCTTCTTCTTTTTTTTTTTTTTAGAATATTCGGTCTTTTTGAAACGTACATAACAGGTTATCATATCTTCTTGAAAATACTAATCAGGATTAGTTTTTACTTTTCTTCCCATCTCTGCAATATGTACTCTTCCAGGAGGGTAAAAATTTTTTTAAAAATATTTGTTTATCCTGGGTTTTCTCTTTCCTGTTGGAGGTTTTCCCTTAGGGTCTCCTGAACTATGCTTGCCTGCTCCTATTTAAAAATGCGTCACTAAAAAGCTGATCAAAAACTCCATACATTTAAACACAGTTTGCTCCTCGATTGGCATTCATGTGATTAGATGGGGACCAGGCAATTTCCTTGGGGAACTCCTAAACATCACTATGAGGGTAGGGTCTTAGCTTGGAAATCTTGAGTTTTTCCAGAGAAGCAACCTATGATAATTACTGCCCAGATACAGTCACAAGCCTGACTCTGTTCTTCAGGCCAGAAGGGAATTTACAGACTTAGTGACTCATCTTTAGCCAACAAAATCACGCCATCCTCTGATGTCCTCAGAAGTGTGCTTGGTTCTGTGGCTCACAGCAGTCCCTGCCTTCTGTGAGCCCCTCCCTAGCTCTCCTCTGCTCTGCTGAAGCAGCAGCCACCTTCCACCCACACTGCCTTCCAGAGCCTCAGCTCTCACCCCTGCTGATGCCCTCTTTGAGCTCGTGGGTACAAACGTCAATGTGTGTGTATTTATTTCTTTAACCAAAGTACTATCATTGGAGATTACAGGAAGAAGAAGAAATAAACATATGTGGTTAATACACTATCTTTAGGAATAAACAAACCATTCCTTGCATTTCCTCCTGATACTGTTGGTTTAGGTGAACTTGTTTAATATGTACTAAGACTTGTCATATATTTAAGCATTTTGAGTTCAATAATATTTTTAAAGATTTATTTGAGAGAGGGGAGAGAGCGTGCATGCACGTGTGCACACCCATGCGAGCAGGAGGGAGGGGCAGAAGCAGACTCCCCACATTGGACTGGATCCCACAATACTGAGATCATGACCTGAGCTGAAATCAAGATTCCAATGCTCAACCGACTGAGCCACCCAGGTGCCCCAAGTTCAATAGTATTTTCATAAATTAAGAAACTGGAATCAAAAATAGTGATAACTGGGGTATTTGGGTGGTTCAGTTGGTTGAGCGACTCCCTTTGGCTCAGGTCATGATGTTGGAGTGTCAGGATCGAGTCCCACATCGGGTTCCCTGCTCAGCAAGGGGTCTGCTTCTCCCTCTGACCTTCCCTTCTCATGCTTTCTCTCTCATTCTGTCTCTCATGTAAACAAAATCTTTAAAAAAGAATTGTGATAACTGGATAAGTATTTAGGAAAGACTTTACGAACTTATTACTTAAATAAGACTTAAAAGAGAATATTTGTCCCAAGAGAGCAAATTTTTATACTTAAAAGCAGAACTTGACTTATAAGTTACTGATATGCAATTATAAATGTTAATCTACAGATAATATTGACACCTTAGTAATTCTTTGTATGAAATATTGTTCACTATTTTTTTAAAATTTTTTATTTTTTTGAAATATTGTTCACTATTATTCACTGCCCCTCGCTTCTATTTTTAAAAAGTGTTCTCAAAGAATAGAGAGAGAGAGAGAGAGAGACCATGCAGGGGAGACCATTTGCAGCCTGTAATGCCTAAAACAAATGAGCCCTTGAGCACTTTACAGAAAGGTTGCCGACCGCTGTTTTAGACACTGAAATGTCAGTGGAGGTGGCATGTGTTAATCTGGGGCAGAAACCTGAAGGAACAGGGATTTGTTTGCTACATCCTCTGACAACCAGCAACGGTTCAGAAAGAACCTCCTCCAGCCATCTGGATCCCAGAGTGACGCCAGCGCAGAACAGAGCCCCAGCCGAGCTCCGGCAGACACACAGCTCAATGAGAAAGGAACCTCTGATGTGTACGAGCCATTACAGCTTTAGAGGCCGACTCAGAGTAAGCCGGTAGCAACTGCTGGCGACATTTCACTAACGACATACGAGTCCCCCCACGTGACTGAAAACAATAAAACTGCACTGATGGAAAGAATATTTATAATTCAGACTTTTAAATAATCACTCAAAATATATTTAGAAAAAGTTGTATCTTAAAAACATTCAAGGGCTGAGTTATATTTAGTTCCCAAAAGAGTTCTTTTACTAGGTATTTGTATGGTTAAACACTTTTTATATCATCGGATTAAAGGACTTTTACTTTGGGGCGCCTGGGTGGCCCAGTTGGTGATGTGTCCTACTCGATTTTGGCTCCGGTCATGAGCTCAGGGTCCTGAGCTGGAGCCCTGCCTTGGCTCCGCACTGAGTGTGGAGCCTGTTTGAGATTCTCTGCCCCCAAGCTTATGCATGTGCTCCCTCTTAAAAAAAAAAAAAAAAAAAAAAAAAAGGACTTTTACTTTCCTCTTTTCCAGATTGCTTAATGTTCCTTCTTATTTTGAAATTTGAAAAACACACTGCAATAATTTTTTCTTATGGACTGGCACTTAATGAAGATTGCTACTGAATTAAAACAGTAAATTTATCCGCACATGAATAAGACCAAACAAACCAAATTAGTTAACAGTGTCAAGTTCCTATATGCTAGATGATGTTTTAAATTCTTTACATGAATTATCTCCTTTAATTCTCACAAACATTTTCTGAGGCAGCTATACTGTTACTATCCCTGTTTATGAATGAATACATGAGGTCTAGAGTGGCTGAGTATTCCTCCAAGGACACAGGTCAGGAAGAAGTGGGAAACCAAGATGTGACTGCACAGCCTCCATGCTCCCAACCTCAATGCTACACCAACCCACCCAAAGGCAAACAGAAACTTGGTCATGAATGCCTAACAATTCTGACATTAAAACTGTAGATTTCTACTATCTGGTAATTCTTTAATCTTTTATGACGAATCACAAACGAGTTAGTATAAAGAAACATTTTTTATAATGTGAATACAGCGCCAGGGACAATGCCAGCTTTCATTTCAAAGTAAAATATATCCCACCACCAAATTAAGTTAATATGAAAAATGTACTTATAATAATACATGCTATTTTCCATGAACCAGATCTAATTCCTTGAAAAATGAACCAATTAAAGTTTAAATAGTCCACTTTATTTTAAATTATAGAATAAGGAAATATTAGGAAATATAGAATTTTGATTATATAAATTATATACTTTGATGATACAACATGAGATAATTCAAAAACTGTGTGTACCAAACTTATTCAGTTTTCACTTCCTGTCAACTCGATCAGCATTTTCTGCTAGAAAAAAATGTGATCAGTACTATTCTGGTCATTGTTGCCCAAAGTGACAGACTATGAAAAGACCACTGTAAACGGGTAAGATATAGCCTATATAAAAAATTGTAGATCTAAGACTAGATAAAGGAATGATAAGACTTTTTTTTTTTTTTTTTAAGACAAGAGTACCTTTTTTAAAAGAGAGAGTGAGCAAGCGTGAATGGGAGGGATAGAGAGAGAAGCAAACTCCCCACTGCGTGGAGACCAAGGTGGGACTCGATCTCATGACCCTGAGATCACAACTTGAGCTGAAATCAAGAGTCGGGCGCTCAACTGAGGAAGCCACCCAGGCACCATGAGTGTATCTTTAAAAAACAGTAAGTAATGGCAGAATGATTCAAATTAAGGATAACCCATTTCATTTCAAGTTAACAACTAATATCTCTAGTCTACAGGTTTTCGTGTAGCTCACTCATTTACTCATCCTCACCTTGTGAAGCAGTCAGGTCACATACTCCCGTCCTGTCCCCGGCGCTAACATGTATGTACACTAGGGAGAATTAGGTTTTTCTCGAGAATATCTCTGCATGCTCAACACTTAGAAATATGCAGTTCACTTAAACAGGAGTAATGAGTGAGCACACACGGCATGTGCAGGACGACCATGCTCATTTTTAGTGATAGAAATCACTTAAACATATATGCCTAATAGAAACAGCATCAGGAACTGATTCAGGCTGATCATGTACTATCATTTTTTTGGGACCAGAATTATTCTTTGCTCTGAATAGAATGAAGTAAAATGTAACTGTCAAGTGGAGATTTTTTTCTGGATCCTGCTATGTAACAGGAACACGATGGGAGAAAACGACTAAGAAAAAATTAAAGGCTGCTTCTGTTGGCTATTTCTTTTGTCTGTAAGTGGTAAGTCCCAAGAACGACCTCATTCAATGTTACTGTTTGTTACTTAGCAGCCTCCTACCACATAAACAAGCAGCACAGTGGATACAACTCTACTCTTAGTGCTCAACAACCCAGAAAAAAGGAACTTCCTCATCATAATGTACTAAAGTGCAACTTTAAAGGGAAGTACATGGAACTCCCAGCTGGCATTAATGAAGAAGGTATGTATTCAGGATGTCTACTACCTAGACTCTCCAAAAGAATTTTTTTTTTTAAGATTTATTTGTTTGTTTGTTTGTTTATTTATTTATTTATTTATTTGACAGAGATCACAAGTAGGCAGAGAGGCAGGCAGAGAGAGAGAGAGAAGGAAGAAGGCTCCCTGCTGAGCAGAGAGCCTGAAGTGGTCTCAATCCCAGGACCCTGGGATCATGACCTGAGCCAAAGGCAGAGGCTTTAATCCACTGAGCCACCCAGGCACCCCAAAAGAATTATTTTTAAAATTAGTGGTCAATATTTATAACTTGAATGTTAAGTATCTTTCCATGATGTTTCTGTAAAGTACATTATATTACCCCTTCTTGCTAATGCACTTTAGAATGTTCTTAATTATAGAATATGCTGCCATCTTGAACCTAAATTTATCTGTCATAATCCTCATGCCACTCTAAATTGATCAAATAGTACCATCTTTCCATAAAGCATTTGTTAATTTCTCTCATTAGTATTACAAATAAATGAAATCAGTATCTTGGAAAAGTTAATTGCATAAAATAAAATACAGGAGAAAGGAATATAATACATGTATCTAAAGCTAATTCTTTAATTTTCTGGCTTATTTAAAAAAACAAACAAACAACTAACAAACATGAAACAAGAATGAAGTACGTATTGGTCCAATGGTTTATAGTTTAGTCTTGGATGGTTCAATGAAATGAATCCCAGTTGAATTGATGTTCTTTATTCCCTGTATTCAATATACAGAACAAATAGTTTAACCACTGAGATCTCAGTTTTTCCCACTCAATTTTCCTGCATGTTCAAAATTTCTTGAGACATAGGATTTAAACTTGACTTCTTTTCAGTTTTATATAAAGTAAGAATCTGATTTAAACAAAAAGCTTCCTTTTAGGCTCTAATTTCACTTCTTTCACTGAAAGATTTACCTGGTAACAATTCTTAATGTGAGACTAGAGTTATTCCTCTCCACTGATAATATATGCTCAACTACTTTGAATAACTGTCTCTAAATAGGTCTGTAACTATTTAGTTTTATACTAAAGTGAGCCATGAATCGTGTAAGTGTTATCGTCTAGGGACCTGAATTGCACACATGCAGCTTTCTCCTTCACGTAGTAACTGTTAACTGTGATCATTAGTTTATCATGAAGTATCTACTTTAAATTGCTTTAGGATGAAGAAGTGTAATCTACATTGAGAAAATGTAACTTTCTGACAAGGTAGGATGTGAATGTAGTGAATATGAAAATAGGAGAAGCCAAGTTTTAAAAGACATTTGCTAATAATACAGACTAAAGTATGATTCTTAGAGGGACACACATTTCAATTACAGAGTATAAGCAATAATTTACCTGTCTTAAAAATAAAAGTCACAGTATAAATACCAAAGTAAATTAATTCAGTCTAGTAACAACAAAAAAAGATAGGCTATTTTTGAGATACAGGAAACTTTAGGAATTAAAGACTGAAAGTGCAGGTATCTAAAAGAAGATCTTCATTTCAGTAAGTCATGAGGAAGGCTGATCACTCTACAAGACTGTGGCATTAAACTCTTGAATGGGGAATTATATTAACATATATGTCCTTTGTTGATTATTATTTAGAAGCAATACATTGTGATGTGTTCCTACTTAGTTACTCTAAGATCATGATTATTGGATTCTAGGTCATAAAAGATTCCTAACAGAGCTATTTTAAGGATATTGATACTTACCAGGGTATGGGTCTTAGTAAGAATTTCAGAACTATCAGGTTTACCTGAATACGTTAATGAAATCAATTTAACAAGTATTCACTGAACACCTATATTCTAGGTTCTGTGAAAAGTAAGTATAACTAAAATCATTTAAGTCAAACAGACAGACTCTATTCTCAAAGTACTTAAAATCTAGAAGGATGACATAGAACAAATTCAATAACAAGAAAATGTATGACTAGCCGCAGAAACAAGCACCAGAGGCAATAACTGAGAAATAACATGTACCACACGCACCCACTTACCCACTCATCTAACCAACATTCACACAGCAATAACCAGTACTTGCTACTTGGTCTACAGAGACAGATAAGATCAACTAATTTAAATTTGTATTAGAAACAGTCTAACAAATTTCTATAAAGATGAGATTTAAATTAGACTTTAAATAACATCTGAGATTTAAGTAGATTCAAATTATAATCGGGACTGACATTTTAGAACAATCTTAATGAAGGCAAATCCCTCATGACATTGGCCAGGTCTCTTGCCATTCTTTTATTCTCTGTATTTCTTCACTACCACAAACTGCCATCACATTCCTCCTTTTCTGAATTTTTTCACTATGCCTTCTGGTCCTCCTGATGTATGATAAACTCCTCCGGAACCTTAGTTTCTTCTGTGAACCCCAACATCTTACTTCAACCCAAATCCAACTCTTCTCTGAGGATACATCAACCGCTGTAGACTTCTCCTGGTCACACCCTCACACCTGAAATGCCTCAGGGTCAAAAAGCACCTAGTAAGTAGCTCTAGCCTTACAACTTCAGTTTCCTTGTGTTTTCTGTGTGTCTCAAGACTGAAATCGAAGTTTCGGCTGGGCAGGGCCATTCTTACCTGAAGGCTCTGGCTGAGCATCTACTTCTAGCTCCTTCAAGATGTTAGCTGAATGCAGTGCTTTGCAGTTGTGGGACTGGAGCCCCCCATTTTCTAGCTAGTCGCCCCACGTACATTATGCTAACTAAATACTGTCTGTGCAAGGAAGGGTTGTGAATGTTTGTGAGAGACAGAGTGAAGATTATTGTTAAGAAATCTGGGAGGCTGAATGAGAAATATGACTGGGCTGAGGAAAGGAGGAGAGGCTGCTGCAGACAACTGGTACACACGGTAGTAATGCGGAGCCAAAAACGCAGGTGAAGAGAGTGACTGGGGTTCTCCCCTGGGGAGAAGTGCCATCTGCACGCCGCTGAGCATAAGAGAAAAATTCCAGTTATAAGAGGGATACACCACAGTAGGAAGGGTAACTGCCTACACTCCAGCTGTTGAGTATGGCCTAAGAGATCACTTAAACAAGTAAACAATAGACTGTATGGCTATTTCAACATTTTTCAGTCAGGGTTCTGTTTGAAATCACTGGCAGCTAAGTCTCAGTGGAATAGCAATGTCCTAAAGGAATCGGGACGACTAGAGAACAGGCTTATGGGGAAGCTTCTGAAGAACAAAACCGAAAGCCATCCTGCGGGACTGGCCTGGGAGGACATCGTGCTGCCGCCCCCATTGGACACTTACGTGCCCAACTCCTGCAACTGTCGCTGTCTAGCACCAGTACTGCTTCTGCACCTGCAGAGCTGTTTGGGAATTACTACTGACCCTGAGGACCAGATTCCTCCACCATCGGCCTCACGCCGGCATGAGGGGTGCGCAGCACCTGCTTCTCTGCTCAGTCTGCCCTGAGTTTTCCTGGAAATGAGTCAGAGTCGCAGAGCCCAGGGAGCATGGCTCCTGCTCTAGCTACCAGACAGACTGGGAGAGAACTTTATAGTTTACCTGTAGGTAGGGCGTGGGACTAGTAGTTGGGGCTTTCTCAGACATTGGAAGATGGTTGAAAAGATAGGGAAGAGTAAGAAAACATAATCAATGCCTGAACAAAACATAACACATTTAGCACATAAAACTCATCTGAAATCCACCTGTTTCTGTTCTTACCTAACATCTTTCCCAATATAAATTAGTAGAATTGCAGTATCAGAGATAGATGGGACATTTGGTTTAATGCCCTCCTTTTACTAATAAGAAACCTGATGCCTAAAGAGGCTAGATCATTTATCCAAGGTTATAACCACAACTAGTTAGTAGAAAGAACTCATTTTTTCAACAGGAAGGAAGACAAAAGAGAAGAACAATTAAATACAGGCATTAAATTTGAAAAGTGTGACAATGTAGAGAAAAAAATTCTCCAAGAGCAGAAGATGGATAGTTTTATTCAGATTTAAATATTATGTCTTAGAAGCTGTCTGTCCGGCACGTTTTTTGGTGACCATGCCTCAAATTTACTGTCCCAGTTGTCAGAAACACAGAACTGATGGTCATAAGCTAATACATGTTATGTACAGAAATAATTAAGTTTGACCACAGATAAAACCATATTATTTTCTATGGCTTCAGTTTCTTTGTGAAATGAATATAATTAACATAGAATTGGGAACAGATGATTTGAAGTAAATAAACACAAAATACATACCTCGTGATGATATAGTCATTCTCTTCTAATTTAAATCAGGTATTTCTCTAAAAGAATGTATTCCACAGATTAACTAGTCATCACTCAGACCAAATCATGAGAAAGTTTAAAATCCTATTAAGAACTGCAGACTATTCAATTTTATTAAAAAAAAATTATTTTTTCCCCTCTGGAATATTGCCTGGACTTCCTTATTTCCTTCTCTGATAAACTGATATTATATTTTTAAAAAGGACATTTCTCCAAAATGGTTAGTCTGCAATTTAAAGTATAACAAGTTATCAATAAAGGCTAACTATTATCCTATAAACCAGTAGGGATATACCATATTTATTATCACCTTTTGGTTTTAAATATGTTTTAAAATCATCTAGCTAAAACAGGATAGTGAAAAAAAAAAAAACCAACTATTGTGAATGACTATCCTATAAGATCAAATGTTGTCTGGTATAAATTCAGTGAGGCTCTGATTCTGGACTTGTGCTTTAAAAGCTTAAAAAACTCTAAAATACACTTTTATTTAAAGACACACATCCATTTAAAAATCTCTGTATTATAAAAATGCTCTTAATTCAATTAATATAATTCATAATTATATTAAATTATAATTAATTTAATAGATATAATTAAATATATTTAATTATATAAATATAATTCATAATTTATACTTATAGCCTATCACAGATTTTTCTCAATATCTAAATAACTACGTGGCATAGTGTATCTTCCCAGTTTAAAGTAGTTCAGCTCTCCTGTGCTCTGCAATGTCTTGTGGGAGGTTAGTTACAAATATGGAGAGACAGAGAGAGCTGTAGGTGATAAGAACCTGGAGGGAAAAAAAAAAGGAAAAAAGAAAAGGGAGGACAACTCACAGACCAAACTTAAGTATTCTCCCAGAGATACTGCAAAATCTTTTTTTAAAAAGGGTGCAGAGCATAACAAGGCCAGGTCTTCTTTTGAACCTTTAAAAATAATTTCATAAGAGCTCTGGAAAGATAATCAGTCATGAGCTCGGCAGTAGAACGTAGTCTAAAAAAGCAAATAATTTCTGCAGTATAGTAAGTAAGATATGGGGCTAGATCTTGCTATATCACTTAGTCTTAACCTGGAAAGGAAACAATAAATTCTGCAAGGAGTTCACTTTGATGTCATAATCAATCATCTAATAAATATTTAACAATAATGAACATGTAATTCGTTCTGGACCTGACTCTGTGAAGGATAAAATACATAAAATGAATCACATATAATCTTCAAGGGCAACTTTTATAGAATGAGAAAAAATTATACCTACCTATCCGGGGCTTAGAAATTTTGTAAAGGTATGATTATTACATAAAAAAAATTGAAAAAGTTGTTGGCTTGATCATGGATTTTAAAAATTATGGATGTTACATACCACGACATAAATCGTATTCAGGCTATTTGATCAGATACTCACAGAATGATTGTAAGAAGGTTCCAATATCACAGGTAATGACATTTTCCCTTGAAGATTCAATTTTGTTAAATAAAAAATCTTTTCCCCCACAATCTTTTCTTTTTTCATGCGATGTACACCATACAGTCTAAACCGAACAGCATAATTTCCAATCATCTCAGATTCAACATGATTAAATTTGAATGTTTCTGTGAAGACAGGGCATGGTCCTCTCTGGATGCTGGTTTTTGCTCTCTGTTTCTTTATAGGTAGAAGAACAAGGTGTACTTGCCATGAGTTGCCACCTGTCCTGTTATATGTTGGGATATCTGTGACAGCTGTCACTGTTACCAGAAGCTTCTGTTCTTGGGAGTCATAGTCAAAAGTCACATCCAGTGTGCCATATTTAGCTTCTGGCTCAGGATCAAAAGGTTTAGGAAGCTGTGAAGAAGATCCTTGAGCTGACATATCCTGAGAAAAGCAAATTTAAATGTTTTCAGTTTTTAGCTCTATTATTTAAAGTAGCATGTAAATAAATACCTGACATTTCTTTAGGAAGATGATATGGAAACTGTCTTGATTTGCTGTCAGAAAGAAAGAAATAGTAATTAACAGTCAACTACAATCAAAAGCTACTCTACAGGACTAGGACAGTAAAAGTGGTAGCTTTAACTCAAAAACTTAGTATAACAAAGACAAAGAATTTAGTATCCTCCAATTTTAAGAAAGTTGGATCTATGTCTTTATGATGAGAATTGAAAATATATATTTCAATGTGTATCTCTCTTCCTTTTGTAGGAAACTACTACATTTTATTTCCAACATTAAAAACAACGTAACTGCCAGCTCCATATGAGGCTGGTGAGAGAGAGAACATAAATACGAGCGTAACGTGATCGAAAAATGTGGCCCCATTTTCAGTTTGTTCTAAAACGCCCACATCTGTAATAGAATGTAAACAAACATATTAAGGATTGGAAATCAATGAAAATGTGAAATATGAAAGGATAAATCCAAAGGCCTCAAAAATACAGCCAAACTCCACTTCTCCATAACACACACACATACTCTTTACACTTGGACTTCTAATCTGAATTTAAAACTATGTATTACTTCCTAAAGTCAATTACTATTGAAAATTGCTGACTACATACTTCAAAAGTTCAAGAAGGGCTGAAACTATACATTTTGATTATGAGATTGAAAGAAATTATACTCATTCTACTGGGAGCTATCTCAAATTCCTGCCAGTCTAACTCTCTGGAATGTTCCAGGAGTGTCGGCTAGTTACCAACAGTGCCAAACCCAGGTCTCCGACCTTTTAACTATACCACTTTGCCCCTTCAAGTATTTTAATAAATCTTAAATGTCTTTAATTTTGAAACGTGGGCCAATTTTACAATTTTCTGTTTCTGAACTTGTCCCTAGTGCCTATGGTAGCGTCACTACTACTAGTCCCAGTCTTCCCTTTTTCCATTTCTGAGAAGAACCGCCTAAGTTTTAGGCAGAAAAACACTGAATGGCAAGAGCCTATATTTGAAAACTTGCCTTATGGCAGACATGCTGATGAGACTCGGCCTTCATCAATGGGGGAACAGACAGAAGTTATGCCTGAAACTTCCAGATCAGGTTTACATAAGATATTACTTGCCCTTCACTCTCTTAGTCTTCCCACAAGCAGATACACACCTAGGATGTGTGCCTGGACCTTGCGGACTAGCACAGTACATCAGGGGACGGCAGAGTGACAAAAACCAACAACAGGGACATCAGAACCCTGAGCCCCTGAATGGTATTATAGAGCAACGTCACCTACTCATCCTGAACTGTCTTTAAATGAAAGACAATCTTTGGTGGTTTTTAGCCACTGTACTGGTCTCTTATTACAGCAGCTTAACACATACCTAACTATTATACTATGAGCCTGGCTATACTTTGGGTGCGTGTGTGGGTTCTGTAGAGAACCAAAAACAGGTCTTTTACGTAAAATCTGACATGTCTACCTATGGTGACCTGCGTGGTACTATGTATGAAAAGAGAGATAACCAACGAAGAACAATACTTGGGGAGAGGCAACAAACTCTTAAAGAAGAATTCAGGATTTTTAAAATGGAATATGATGAAATCAGGGTAAACATATTCTTACTGTCAAAAAAACTGACAGCTTAGAGCAAAATGTTTTAATGTATGCCACTTCATAATTGGCAATCAAAGATGATTAATTACATGGTTTTGATTTTTCAAAGAAATACTTTCTAAAATAGTATCATAACAGCTAGGATTTTCAAGGAAGTAAGAAATTTCATAAGGTTCCAGAGAGGGCTAAAAGGCGGACCTTTACAGATAAAAACTACTATTTGTGTTCTGTAACAGGCAGCTAGAAAATAATTCTTCCTTTCAAGGAGTCTGAATTAAAGTTTTGAACCATTGCTAGCTAGTAATGAGTTGTCAATAGAATTTGTGACCTCCTCGTCAGGGAACTTTCCGGAATCCTCAGTCCTATCTCAGTTCAGTCATGTATGTGAATGAGCTCTAACATAGCTATATTCTGGATAAACCAAAGAAAAGTAAGAATTTTCTATTTGATAAATAATATCTATCAAAGGAACAGTAGGAAGCAAAATAAACTTGAAAAAACACAAGATTGGGCTTTATACTAACAGAGGCTATCAAAGCATCTAGATACTGATATAATGTGCACTTGCTGTTTTGTTTGAATATATTAAATTCTGCTATAGAGGCACAAAAGCAAGCAGCATACAAGAGACTCATCAGTGTTAACAGAGCAAGCTGGCGATTTCTGAAATATGGGTAAAAACGCAAAGGCTGTATTAACTATAAATAATGAATCAGGAAGTAACTTGAGAGGCAAAATTCAGAAGAGTAACTACAGTACAGTACAGTAACTACAGATAGTAACTAAGTTAATAACATGGAATATATGTCCAAAAGAGACATAATAAATCAAAAATATTTAGAACAAATGAGTACTATCTTGAGAAAGGCACGTAAGGCCCAAGCCATGATGACGTCACCTCTGAGCTAGTAGCAGCTGTATCAACCATGTGCTCCTTAGATCGAAGTGCGTATAAAAAGGCTAAACTGGCAAGTTTCACTGATGACCAGGAGTACTTGTCCCTGAATCTCTTCCAGAAAACAAAGTTTTGGGCCCTTGGCACCCCCGTTCAAATCTCAACTCTTGGGGTGCCTGGCTGGCTTAGCTGGTAGAGCATGTGGCTCTTGATCTGGGGGCTCGTGAGTATACGCCCTGCACTGGGGGTACAGATTACCTAAAACAACAACAACAACAACAAAAAACTCAACTGTTGCCCTTATTGCTGCACCATATAAAGGGAACACTGATGGGGCATGAAGAGCGACAGGGACATATGGGCATGCCCTAAATCAAGGCTCACACAGTGTGTTCCTGTCACCTGTACCTACAGGCATCCTGAGTGTGTTCATTTAGCTCATCTTGCTCCTCTCACTTCTTACTATCTATGTGAAATAGATTAAAACACACATAATCTAATTAAAACACACAAATCTGAATTTGGTCCATGAGTCCTCCGAATTGCCTGGTGGTGCACTGGGAGGTACCAAAGCATCAAAGGAATTTCCCACACAACGATTTAGGTCAAGAGGGGCAGGAGGGTATGGTCGGTAAGAGCCCTGTGTGTGAGTCAGGCCGACCTGGGTTTGGATGACAGCTCCATCATCTGGGAGGTGCTGGTAGGCAGGCAAACTGTTTCCCTCTCTGAGTCTCAAGGTCTTCACTTGTAAAATGGGAATAACTTCCTGAAGATGAGGTTACTAATGGGGAATATGCTGACTGTAAAGCTTATAGCAAAATCTCTGGCATACTCGTTGCCAGCTATCGTGGGTAATTCCATGACCCAGGCTTCCCTGCCAGCCTGTTGGCGGTCTCTTGGGTAAGCAAGCCTATGGAACAGGGGTCTCAAATAAGTTCAGGCACAAGGCACAGGGCACAGGGCAGGATTCTGTGTAGAAAATCATGGACTCCTGGTTGTATTAAACTTAAAATACCAATGAAAATTTTCTTCGAAGTTAGATACTATATTAGAATACAAGAAATAGTAGAAAAGTAATAACAGATAAAATGTGTTTTTAGAAATTGTATAAGAAAAACTTAAAATTAAGGGAATTCTGTTCATAGCTTTACTTTCATTATTTAATTTTAGAGGAGGATGAAAATTCATCCAGTAAGAACACTGACACACTGCAGGATTATGAAATGTTGTCTGGGACAAAAGTTGTAAAAACCTGCAATGTGAGAGGAAAAAAAACCGTAAAAGTATGTATTACCTAGTGGAAACATTTAAATTACCTTTCCATTTTCATCATAAAAGGGACATTAAAACAAATCCTTTTTAGAACATAGAGAGACTTCAAAAGTTCAACATACCAATTTTTGTTGTCATTTTCACATTTATGCTTCAAAATAGGAAATAAAATGTAACCAACAACTCTGAACAAATGTCGCCATGCATTCAAGTTTCATTAGTAAAGCTGAGCATTACTTATCTCTTCCATATCCCATGAATTGAAAATGCGAAAACATTATTTTTGAAAAACTATAAAACACGAATGAGCAATCTCCCTAAAGTAAAAATATCCTAAATAAAAGAATTTTAAAAATAAAAAGCACATAAATAGGAACCGCAAGATGAAAGAAACAGATAAGTAATTCCAGAATGTTTTGTAAAAAATGTGAAAATAAAAAAGACCTCTCTTGAAGCTGAAACCGGGGGAAGGTCGTATGTTTCAGTAGCTTGTGAATTGCTCTCATTTTTAGCTACCCGTCCTCCTTTTGGGGAATACGGAGGGCGGCGCGTGGAGAATGATTGGGACAGTCCTGGTAAGTCTGCCAGATAAAGACGAGATCAAGGATAACAAAGGTACTGTCAGCCACCAAGGACAGGACAGTGATAAAACCTTTCACTGAGAGGAGAAGCACAGGGTTATTATCATCCCCCAATAACATCCACGTAGAAAGCTCTACGTGCTGTGTTACTTACTTCCGGGCTCAGGACTGCAGTGCTGTCACTGGGAACATCTTCTTCATATCCTTTATTAGGAAAGCTTTCTAGTTCATGACCTGTGCTTCCTTCACTTGGGCACTTGTTATATGAACATCTTGGACTGTTGCTGCAGTGGGAAAATTCACATTTACTGTCCCCAATTTCTGAGGGCGTACACGAGAGATGGGGAGAACCACTGTCGTCCTGATACGGTGGTGGCTGCAGTTCATCCAGTGGGGGCGTTCTTCTCATTCTCTGAATGCAGTTTCCTGACAATGATTAAGAATCTGGTCACTGTTTCCAATTAGTCTCAACATGCAGTACAGTCCACAATTACTGTAAATAACTTAAAAAAAAACTGGATTAAGAAATTTGTGGCAATGTAACTAGTAGATTCACTCGTGAGCTTCCTTCTTCCCTAACGGAGAGACGCAGAAATAAAACAGCCTGGTTTCCCACTCCTCTCCTCATAAGATTGGGAAAAATAAAAGTCACATATGCAGAAAAATGCTGTCATAGACCATAAAGATGGGAGAGCGAGAAATACTAGCAACTAGCCTACTTACTGAGTTCTTTCTTTCCACAACAATCTGGAAACATATGCATGTTTTGCCTGCTCCCCTATGATGTGTGGCCTCTCTAGCCACACTGGGTACAAGTACAGGAGGTACATGAACAAAAACACTTCATTTATTTTCTTCAGCTACTGAGATGGACTGAAAGTAGCATTCCGTTCTGCTGTGTGAGAAACGATTCCTCCACATCCACCCGAGATCCAGAATCCTAAAATGAGGCACACTGTGAATCCTGGCCTAAATCCTCACGGATAAGCCGGATAAGCCGAGGCAGAACGCTGCATTCCAGTGGGTGTTTGCAATCAGCCGCTGGCCATTCCCCGCCCCAGACACCCTGCATCCCTCCTAAAGTACACGGCCCCACCTTGTCTACAGCAGGCGTCTCTACCTCCAGCAAGGAATCTGAAACTACATTTTCTTTCAGTCTTAAATTATCCTTTCAATTTTTACCTCAATGATCTGTTTCAGGAGTTCGGAATAAATAGGTCTGTGAACAGGAGATGGGGGGAGGAGGGGATGTAAAAAAATAGAGTTGAGTTTACAATTTAAGAGTACCTAAGTCTCTGAAGATAAATCCTGAATGCAATATCAGGTATTAAATTTAAACACTGCGCATTTTTTCTTTTAATGGACTGTGGCTCTCTGTTCTTAAAAGGGGCCCCGAAAAAAGGTATTTTGTATTATAATTCTTATAATGGAGTTTAGTTCAAATGCTCAATAGGTCTTCTGTTCTTCCTAAGACAGTAAAACTTTACATAAGAAATACAAAGCTCATTTAAAAATGATCACAATGCCTGGTTCAAATGAAAAATATTAATTTGCATGAACTTAGCACAAATTTACATATTGGCTCAGAAGCCCTAATTTTAGAAAAAGAAAGCTAAATGTCTTACCTCGTGAGTCTAACATACCAACTTTAGTTTATAAAACATAAACCAAAAATAAAAAAGTTACTGAATTAACATACTTGAAGCTAAATTTGAGAAGGGAAGATAGATTAAATTGATACACTGCACTTAGTACCAAATAAATATCCCAGATTTCAGAGAGGGGGTTCCAGGAACCTTTGGTTTTCCTGATAAAAGCAGGCAGACTCAAGTGGCACGCACTTTTTGTCCTCTCTATTTCCTCTGGCCAGGAGCTGCCGCAGCCATCTTGTAACCGTGAAGTAACAAGCCTGACAATGAAAGCTAAGGATAAGGAAGCAGAAAAATGGAGAGTAACTGGGCAACTGAAATATCACTAAGTAGCCATCTCCAAACTTCTGAATCCTCAGACAAATCCCTCTAGGTTAAAAAACATTAACTACAACAAAACACTGACAGCTGGATTTTCTGTTTCCAAATATATTCTCTATTGACACTTTTAAAATTACTTAACCAATATCCTCCCTTCATTAAAAATGTATATTTAATTGGCCATTGAATTATAAATTAAATGGTAATACCTAACATTTGCTATAACATGAAGTCAATTAAAAATTTCTCAATGTACAATACCCTCTAGTTCTATCCATGTTGTTGCAAATGGTGAGATTTCGTTGTTTTTGTTTCTGGTTTTTTGCTAAATGAAATAAGTCAATCAGAGAAAGACAATTATCACAAGGTCTCTCTGATATGAGGAATTTGAGAGGTAGGGTGGGGAGTCGTGGGGAGTAGGGAGGGGAAAAAAATGAAACAAGATGGGACTGGGGAGGGAGATAAACCATAAGAGACTCAATCTCAGGAAATAAAGAGGGCTGCTGGGGGCTTGTGATTCACAGACCTGTACCCCTGAAGCAACTAATACATTATATGTTAATAAAAAAAAATTTCTCAGTGTAGTGGTTTTAGAAATCAGCATACCATCTTTTCCTTTAACTTTATTTGTTTTTTAAAGAGAGGTCATCTTTCTCAGAGCTCAGACTGAATGCTCAGCATATGAGTATCTCACAGGTCACACTGGAGAGAACTGGGTATATATCTATTCCTCAAACCATCTCTGAAGGGGGGGCGATGGGATTATCACAATTGACTTCATCAGAAGCCATCAAAGTGAAGCTGGGGATGGCGTCAGCTTCAATGTCCATATCTACATGGAAGAGAGTAGATGCCACTCATCAAGAAAAAAAGAGAGAGGGCTAAGATGAATAAAATTAGATACAAAGATGGAGACATTACCACAGATATAAAAGATCATATAAGATTACTATGAACAATTATATAACAAACTGGACAATGCAGAAGAACAGATAAATTCTAGAAACATACTAGCTAGCAAGACTGAATCGTGAAGAAATAGAAAATCTGAACAGACCAATAACTAGTAAAGAGATTAAACCAGTAATCAATAACCTCTCAAAAATGATGTCCTAGGCCAGATGGCTTTACTGGTGAACTCTGCCAAAACTTAAAGAATTAATACTAACTCTTCTCAAACTCTTACAAAAAATAGAAGATGAGGGAACACTTCCTAACTCATTTTACTAGGCCAGCATTACTTTGATACCAAATCCAGACGAGGACACTACAAGAGTACTGGCCAATATCCTTAATAAATATAGATTCAAATTTTTTAACAAAATAACAAACCAAATTCAACAATACATGAACATACAACATGATCGATCGCAAACTATTCCAGGGAATCAAGGGTGGTTCAACATCTGTAAATCAAGTGATGCAATACAACACAGTAACAATATAGAGGATAAAAATCACATGATCATCAAAGTAGATGTAGAAAAAGCATTTGACAAAATTCAACATCCATTCATGACAAAAGCTCAAGAAACTGGGTAGAAAGAATAGATTAGTCAACATAATAAAGACCATATACAACAAACCCACAGTTAACAGTATATTCAGCAGTGAAAAGCTGAAAGTGCCTTCTCTAAGATAAGGAACAAGACAAGGATGCTGACTCTTACCACGTGGAAATCTGAGCCAGAGCAATTACACAAGAAAAGAAATAAAAGGCATCCATGTTGGAAAAGAAGAAGTAAAACTGTCTCTATTTCCAGATGACATGATATTATATATAAAAAAGAGCCTAAAGACTCCACCAAAAAACTGTTAGGACTAATAAATGAATTCAGTAAAGTTGTAGGATACAAATCAATATAAAAAAATCAGTTACATTTCTATATACTAATGACAAACTATCAGGAAAGAAATTTTTTAAAACTCCATTTACAACTGCATCAAAAAAGAACAAATACTTAGGAATAAATTTAACCAAGGGATGAAAGATCTATCTGCATAGTACACTAAGAACTGTAAAACATTGATGAAAGAAATTGAAAAAGACAAAAGTAAATGGAAAGATATTTTACGCAACATGGATTGGCAGAAATAATATTGTTAAAATGTTAAATGCTACTCAGAGCAATCTACAGATTCAAAGTGAACCCTATCAAAATTCCACTGGCATTTTTTTCATAAAAATAGAAAAAATAGTTCAAAACTTTGTATGGAACCACAGAAGACTCCAAAAGCCAGAGCAATCTTGAAAAAGGAAAACAAGATCTGGAGATATCTTGCTTCCTGATCTCAAATTATATTACAAACCTATGGTAGTCAAAATGGTATGGCATTGGCATAAAAACAGATGCATGGATCAACAGAATAGCGAGCCCAGAAATGAACACATATATTGCCAATCGATCTATCCCAAAAGAGTGAAAAATACACAACTGGGAGAGGATAATCTCTTTAATAAATGGATGAGAAAATCGGACAGTCACATGCAAACTAATAAAACTGAATCACTATCTTACATTTTAAACAAAAAACCAACTCAAAATGGATTAAAAAGACTTGAACATAAAGCTTGAAACTATAAATCTTAAGTGAAAACATAGGGAAGAAGCCCCTTCACACTGGTCTTGATAATGTTGGAAGCAAAGGCAACAAAAGTAAAAATAAACAAGTGGGACTATATCAAAATAAAAAGCTTCTGCATAAAAAGCCATCAAAAAATTATAGACAACCTATGGAATGGGAGAAAATATTTACAAATAATATATCTAATAAGGGTTAATACTCAAAATATATAAATAACTCCTCCAACTTAACCGCAAAATGACAATCTGATTAAAAAATGGGCTGAGGAACTAAACACACTTTTTCTTTTCTTATCTTTTCTTTTTTTTTAAACACACTTTTTCAAACAAGGCATCCAAATGGCTAACAGGTACATGAAAAGGAGATCAATATCACTGATCATCAGGGAAATGCAAATCAAAAGCACAATGAGGTATTTCACACCTGTTAGAATGCTTAATATCAAAAAGACAATAGCAAATGCTGGCTAGGATGGGGAGAAAATGGAACCCTTGTGTACTGTTGGTGGGAATGTAAACTAGTAAAGCCAGTTTAAAAACGGTATAGAGATTCCTCAAAAAATTAAAAATAGAGCTACCATACAATTGAGCAATTCTACTGCTGGGTATTTATCTGAAGATGAAATCACTATCTCAAAAAGATACCTGCACCCTGTGTTCACTGAAGTATTAGTTATCATTGTCAAAACATGCAAACAACCTAAGTGTCCATCAGTGGAAAAATGGATAAACACACACACACACACACACACACACACACAGGACTATTCAGCCACAACAAAAGAAGAATATCCGGCCATTTGTGACAACACAGATGAATGCTGAGGGCAAGTGAAATAAGTCAGAAGTGAGAGAAAAATAACTGTATGTAACATAAGTGGAATCTACAAAATCTGAACTCATAGATACAGAGAACAGATTGGTTATTGCTAGAGGTGGCGATGGAGGTGCTTTCCAGTTACAAGTAAGTCCTAGAAAAATGTACAGCATGGTGACAGTTAGCAATAGAAGATCTCTGAAGTTCTTACTGGAAGAAAAAAGAATGTGTAGCTATGTGAGGTTACCGATGTTAACTAAACTTACTGGGCAGTCATTTTGCAATAAGTGTATCTATCACATGTTATGTTGTGCAATTACCTTGGACCAAAATAAAAAAAAATACCTTGGACTAATATAATGTTATACATCAATTATATCTCAGCAAAACTGGAAAAAGAAAAGAAAGACTAAACATTTTCCTTTTAAAAGCTTATGTATACAAATACATATATACATGAAACCAAAACAAAGAAACAAACCCAAAGAATATACATCTAAAGAAAATAGGGTCAGGACGAAGGAAGATAAAGGACATTGGCTAGAAAAACCAACACAATCAAGTCCTTGCCCTCCTTATCCTTCCCTGATTTCAGTTTTCATCTCTATTAAAGTATCTTCTCTCTCTGTGGCTCTTTCTTCTTTAAGTGGTTTCACTGTATTAATCCTTGTCATGTAACCAACACACTCCAACTTCTGTCTGGTAATAATCTTATACGTCACTTCCTTTAGTCTGCTTTTTACATCAGGTCCCTGTTTAGCTGCCAGCCAACCTGGATCTATTTACACAGCTGAGCTCCAGCCACCTGGCTCTTGTTAAGCCTCTGTGTAGCCATGCTCCAGAACCAAGGCGTAAGTTACCCAAAAGACATTTAGTGATATTTACTACTAAGTAGGTTCCATGAGCAGACCTCACTAGTGTTTCTGGATTTGAGAGAAACAATTTTATTTTTTATTTTTTTAAAAGATTTTATTTACTTATTTGACAGACAGAGATCACAAGTAGGCAGAGAGAGAGGAAGGGAAGCAGGCTCCCCGCCAAGCAGAGAGCCTGATGTGGAGCTCCGGGATCACGACTTGACCCGAAAGCAGAGGCTTTAACCCACTGAGCCACCCAGGTGCCTCGAGAAACAATTTTATAACTGTGAATTTTGGAATATACATATCAGGATAAATAAATTATATACATATATTTTATAATATATACTATACATTAATAATCATAAATATATAAATACCTTATCTTTATTATATATTTATATAACACTCTATAATTATATAAATACATAAGTTTATAACATGTAAACTTTATTATTTATATACTTCTATAATTGTATTATATAAATCCTTCAAGTTTTGAAAATAAAAATATCGTGTGTTTCACATTTCACGTTACTTACGCATTTTACTTTACAAAGTGAAGAACATGCAAATGTATCCAGAATAGGAATTTCATTAAAAATAAAATGCAGTTATGGGGCGCCTGGGTGGCTCAGTGGGTTAAGCCTCTGCCTTCGGCTCAGGTCATGGTCTCCCAGTCCTGGGATCAAGCCCCGCATCCGGCTCGCTGCTTGGCGGGGAGCCTGTTCCTCCTCTCTCTCTCTCTCTCTGCCTGCCTTTCTGCCTACTTGTGATCTCTGCCTGTCAAATAAATAAATAAAATCTTTTTAAAAAATGCAGTTAACAAAGATTTTTCCTTTTTCACTCTTTTGCAACAATATCTTCTTTCTCTAACGGGCAATTACTTCATATCATATGCACAGTAAAACTAAAAGTTGGCTAAAATTTAATGGATATTGGAAAGTGTTTAATACAACTGTTCTATAAAATAAGAATTTATTCTACAGTTGTTAAATTACACTGTAAACGTTCAACTTTAAGGGGAGATTTCTTGTTGAACTATCAAATGCCAAAGTGAGGATAACATATTATTACTTTTTCCCTCATTTTACAACCTAATTCCATACCCTATTTTGTGGGAATGACAGATCCATAAAAGGATTCATGCATGGAAATATTTTAAGCATGTTACCATCTGCATATTGCACAGTACCCACAAAAGAAGACAAAGTATGTTTCAACCTTACAAAGACCTGGGATGCATGCATATCTGGAATGTGACCTGGGATTTTTAACATATTTGAGACTGGTTTTCTAAGTTTGAGAACCTCAGCTCTAAAAAGTGGTAAACATTCTACATCTGCAGAATTCAGTTTTCAAGTGTCTGTAGAAATTTGCCAAAACTGGCGCCTGGGTGGCTCAGTGGGTTAAGCCGCTGCCTTCCGCTCAGGTCATGATCTCAGGGTCCTGGGATCGAGTCCCACATCGGGCTCTCTGCTCAGCGGGGAGGCTGCTTCCTCCTCTCTCTCTCTGCCTGCCTCTCTGCCTACTTGTGATCTCTCTCTCTCTGTCCAATAAATAAATAAAATATTATAAAAAAAAAAAAAAAAAAAGAAATTTGCCAAAACTGATCACATACCATGTAGTAAGTTAAGGCTTAATACAGTCCACAAAACAGGAAGCATAAAGAAGGTATTTTCTGACCACAGTGAAATTAAACTAGAAATTGGAAATAAAAATCTAACTAAAAAACTATAGAAATCTAGATAAAGCAACCAGAAATCAAAACACACTTCGAAATAATTCATGGGTCAAAGAAGAAATCAAAATAGAAATTAGAAAGTGTACTGAAAATGAGGATAATAAAAATAATCTGGGAGCACCTGGGTGGTTCAATCAGTTAAGCATCTGCCTTTGGTTCAGGTCATGATCTCAGGGTCCTGGGATTAAGCTCCACGTCGGGCTCCCTGCTCAGTGGGAAATCTGATTCTCTCTCTCTCCCCCTTCTTCCTGCTTGTGATCTCACTCTCTCTCAATAAATAAGTAAATAAAATCTTAAAAAAAAATCTGTATAAATACCTGTGGAATGTGGCTAAAGCCAAATACTTAGAAGGAAATTTACAGGCCTGAGTGCATGTGTTGGGGAAGGAAAGGGAGTGAGGCAAAAAACAAGGACCTAATTACTCACTTTGAGAAGTTAAAAACTTAAAAAAACAAACAAACAAAAAACAAGTTAACTCAAAGAAAGCAGAAAGAATGAAATAATAAAAAGCAGAAATAAAGCAAAAAATATACACACAAAAGACAGCGTTTGGTAAACCAAAATATAATTCACTGAGAACACTAATAAAAGTGATAAATTGCTGGAAGAGACTAGTTAGGAAGAGAAAGAGAGACGGTATAAATTATTAATATCAGGAACACAAAGGAGGACATCATTTCAAACCCTTCAGACATTAAAAAGATAGCAAGCTTTTCTTTCATTCTTTCCTTTTTTGGAAATTTCAGTCCTAAAGCTAATCAGCGGGGCTGAAGGAGGCAGCGGCACGCTCTGGTAGTGGCTTATGTCAGAGCGTGGGTGGGGTGAGGACGTCTACCCATGGGAGAAGCCCAGCATACTATTTGGGAGCCCAAGAGAGACAAGAAGGGCACCCACGTCCATATAGGGACAGCCTAGCATGAGGTGTCAGAGGTCACAGAGGGTAAAGGGGGCACCCATCCATGGGGCGCCCCTAAACAGCAGGCTGAAGCCCAAGCTGGGTGAGGAATGCCCAGCACGGAGAGCCAGAGTCAGGATAAGAAGGTTCCCCACAGTGGGGCAGCTGGCATGGGGCAACAAAGCCCCAAAAGGGTGAGCAGTGTGTCTATAATGAGGGAAAGGGGAGTCAAAGCCTGAGAAGGACCAGAGCCATGGAGGGGGAACTGATATGGGCTGTCGAAGCCCAGGAAGGCTGAAGAGGGAACCCACACGGGGGTGCACCTGTGAAGTGTATGAGAACAGCTGCCTGACACAGGAAAACCAGATGGGGAAGGTCTCCACATGTAGGGGCAACCTGGAGTGTGGTTTTAGAGCCCAGGTGGGTGAGGAATGCAACTGTGTGGGGAAAAGGGGAAGTTCTGGAATGTATCTGACCCCAAGCAGGAAGTGAGCGCTTTGGTAAGGATATCCAGTGTGGATGGCAACTGCTCTGGAGTGTCAGAACCCATGTTCTTAGGGTCATGAGGACACCCACAAGTAGGAAAGTCTATAGGGGACAGAAATAGAGCCCAAATAGGAAGAGGAGGCGATTAATTGAATGATAAATATGTTAAGTTTAATGGGAGCAAGGTTTCTTTCTCTCTCTGTGTTGGAAAAAGAAGTTACAAATATGGAAGCGGGAAAATCTAAAACTGTGGTCTCGGATTAGAATTGAGGATATCAGCGTGAGCTCAGTTTTTAAATAGTAAGTAAATTATAACATAAATATGCATGTAATATGAATACACACATACACACCCATTCCTAACTATCCTAGCTCTGTCCTCTGAAAGGGTTTAAGAGCAACACCTCAGTAGGGGCTGCTGGGTGGCTCAGTTGGTTAAGTGTCCAAATATTGATCTCAGGGTCGTGAGTTCAAACCCCGTGTTCAAGAAGCGTGGTTAGGAGCTGGCCAAGAAGTAGGATGCCTTTTTGGCTTCAGAATCTCTGATCAAGCAGATCCCATGAATCCTGGGCCCAGGCCTGAATAAGGCTGGCAAGTTCCTTTCCTTGCTGACCCAATGACAACATGGTGGCCATAGTGGATGAAGTGAAGTCTACCATCAAATTCCTGAGGAAGAAGGTGCTGGGTCTGGCAGTGACCACTGGCCATGTGAGGATGACGGATGATTAGTTCATGTACAACATCCACTTAACTGTCAATTTTCTGGTGTCACTGTCCAAGTAGAACTGGCAGAATGTCCAGGCTTTGTACACTGAGAGCACCATGGGCAAGCCCCAGTGCCTATACTAAGGAACGGTTTAATAAACCCTAGGGCACTACCATTTAAAAAAAAAGAGAATGCCACCTCAGTAGCAGTGTACACCCTTAGTACCCAGATCTTGGCTTCTAAATTTACTCTTCACAAAAAGGAACCAGGACTCCGTGAAGAAACAGCAAATTTCACGACTAGGAAAAGAAGATGAGAATAAGAATGTATTCAAAGAATGAGGGGGGCATGCCAAAAAGACAAAGAGGCCAGCCTGACGGGGTTTGCACTGAACAAACCCCAGAATCTGAGCTACAAAATAAATAGTTGAAGTAAGTGATTCTAACATACTGAGAAAAAAAGGAAAACTTCAGTCCATCTAGACATAGATAAATACATGAATAAACTGAAAGACCTCTGAGGAACAGATTAGGTACATAGTTACAAAGTACTTTATTACCAAGAGTGCATACTTCCTGGGGTGCCTGGGTGGCTCAGTGGGTTAAGCCTCTGCCTTCAGCTCAGGTCATGATCTCAGGGTCGTGGGATCGAGCCCTGCATCGGGCACTCTGCTCAGCAGGGAGCCTGCTTCCCTCCCGGCTCTCTGCCTACCTCTCTACTTATGCTCTCTTTGTCAAATAAATAAATAAAATCTTTTAAAAAAGAAGTGTGCATACTTCCTTAATGAAGAGATCAAAGTGAGTAACATAACACGACGAATCAAAGTGTGCATCACCTGGTAACATGTGATGAGAGGAATAAGCACCAACTCCTTGGTCCTCCAGTTCAAGGTGCATGACCTGAATCTAGTCACGAGAAATATCAGACAAATGCACATATTCTAAAAATTAACTGCCCTGTAGTCTTCAAAAAGAAATGACTGAAAAACTGGTCTGGACTGAAGGAGACTCAAAAGAGACTAAAAGAGACAGGACAACACATGATGTTGAACTAGATCCTTTTGCTATGATGGACATTATCTGGACAACTGTTGACCATGAATGTATTCTGAGGATGAGATGGCAATAATGAACCAACGTTAATGTCTTTATTCTGATGGTTGTATTGTGGTTATGTGAGAGAATATTCTTGTTTGTAGAAAATACACACTAAAGTATTTAGGGGTGATGAAGCATCAGGTCAGCAGGGCCACTTACTCTGAAATAAGCTTGAGGGGTAAAAAGGATTTTGTACTATTTTTTGCACTATTTTTGGGTACTGTTTTTACAACTTTTGTTAATTTTGTGGATGTTTAAAAAATTCCCCATAAAAAAGACATTGTCATCTCTCTTGAAAATGTGAAAATCATATGATACAAATTCCTAAAGAAATAAAACCTAAACAGAGCCAAGAAACAGGAAAATTATATAATCTTTTACAGAAATTGAACTCCTATTTTAAAACTTTCTTAACAAAGGAAAGCCCAAGGAAATTTACCATTTAAGGAAGAAAAATCACCAATTTCATACAAAATATTTTAGATAATAAAAAAAAAGAGGGAACACTTGTAAAACTGTCTTATGAAGCCAGCATAAACTTGCTACCAGAGCCTGATAAAATATCTTACAAGAAAAGAATAAGCCGGGGGTGCCTGGGTGGCTCAGTGGGTTGAGCCGCTGCCTTTGGCTCAGGTCATGATCTCAGGGTCCTGAGATCGAGTCCCGCATCGGGCTCTCTGCTCAGCAGGAAGCCTGCTTCCCTCTCTCTCTCTGCCTGCCTCTCCATCTACTTGTGATTTCTCTCTGTCAAATAAATAAATAAAATCTTAAAAAAAGAAAAAAAAGAAAAGAATAAGCCAATCCCTCTTGTGAACATAGCTACAAAAATTCAACACAAAATATTAGCAAATGAAACCCAGAGTCTTAGAGAACTACATCATAACCAACTTAGGTTTACACTAGGAATATAAAGGTACTGTACAAATGCAAGATGGATTTACTATTAGAAACTTTATCTAATTTACTGCATTAGAAGAATAAAGGTAAAAAGTAATGTGATAACAGTAATCAATTTTTAAAAAGCATTTGAAAAAAAATCTGACAAATTCATTATTCATAAAATCTCTGCTCTGTGCAAATGAGGCAAATTCCTTTACCCATAAAGAGAATCTTTGAAAGTCCTGCAGCAAACATAATATTTAATGGTGAAATGTTGAAAGCTTTATATCTGGTATTGAGAATGAGACAAGGATGCCTATTTATCAGCATTTCTATTCAACGATGTATCAAAAGTTCTAGCCATTGCAATAAGGTGAGAAAAAGATGTGAAAGAACTGGGAAAAAAAAAGAAACAAAACTGTTATTACTCTCAGATGATGACTGAAATATAGAAATCCCCAAATACTTTAGAGATAATCTATTAGTGTTGGTAAGCAAATTGAGTGAGGTCCTTGAATATGGTTATCAATACTAAAAAGATCAATTGAATTTCTACACACATGAATGGAAAACTAAAAAGTGACATTTAAAAACAATCCCCCATACAATTGCACCAGATAATATCAAATACCTAAGAATAAATTGAGGAAATCACTTTGCTGTTATTTTTCCAGTTTAGGGGCTTATAATTAGAAATATATACTCTTAGCAATTGGCAGAATCCACACTTCAGTTTTTTTTTTTTTGTTTTTAGATTTTTATTTATTTATTTGACAGACAGAGATCACAAATAGGCAGAGAGAGAGAGGAGAAAGCAGGCTCCCTGTTGGCAGAGAGCCCGATGCGGGGCTCGATCCCAGGACCTTGAGATCATGACCTGAGCCGAAGGCAGAGGCTTTAACCCACTGAGCCACCCAGGTGCCCCACACTTCAGCTTTCTAAGCAATGTCTATATGGTGTAGGAAGGGACTGCTAGAAACCACTAGTTTCCTTTCTCTAGCAACAAGTCATCCCAAGAGAACAGGAGAGATTAGTCTACCATCAGAGACTGGAGAATTACAAGTTTAGTGAATGTCTTTACTAGTTTGGTCACTGCAAAAATTAATAAGCTTGAAAAATGATGGCAGATTATCATAAACTTCTAATTAGAAGACGACTTTAACTGGAGTTGCCACTCCAGATGGAGTCTCCTTATTAAGCAAATTAAAACAGCCTTGGTATTTGATATGTAGCTTTTATGTAGCAAATGCTTTTTCCTTTGTAACAATCCAGAGAGAACAAAAGGAACATGTTGTTTTCACCTGCCAAAGCAATACTGCTACTTCCCAGCTTCAGGGAAATATAATAAAATATTCTTGTTCTATGCCACAATCTGCTCTGCAGAGACCCTGGCTGCCTCAACATTCCAGGCTACATGCCCTTGATCCTCCTCCGAATGACAGCAAGCTATTAGGACCCGGAGAGTAGAAGAGTTGAGGGATTGAAGTGCCTTGGTAAAATGTACATGTGTGACAGGACTGAGAACTCAATCTGATGATAATACAAGGGCTTGCCTCCTCCATGAAGTTCCCGAAAATACAGGAGTATGATAGAATATTCCTCCCAATGTCAAAGAGAATTTCCTACCCTTTGTCTATGTTCCACTAAGAAGGAGACAAGAAGTTTGGCTGGCCTTCTTACACTCTGAAAGCAGCACATTCCATATCTGAGTATGCAGCTCTGAGCCATCTACAAGGTAAAATAAAAAGCTTTTCAGCTTTGAGTGGCACCCAGAACAACAGATATCCATGGTATGGTATGGTATGGTATGGTATGGTATGGTATGGTAAGCTTTATACTTGACCTTTAAAGACTAAGCAAACCAAATAGTCTTCAAATGCCTGTGGTAGGTGATGACACTTAAAAAAGTATTAAGAAGCCCTGATGGTGGAATTGCATTGGAGGATTCGAGATTTTTTTTTTTTTTTTGGCCATATCTTTGCTGATATTTTTGCTTCCAAGATTTTAAATCTTACTGCCAATCTGATGGGTAAAAGTTGGTATCTTGTTTTAATTTGCACTTCCCTTGTATGTAAGGAGGAGCACATCTTTATCAACCATTTATATTTTCTCTATATTCCCCACTAGATAGTAACCTCTTTGAAGTGCTATAGCATTCAGTGTATATTAAGTACAATGTTCATATATAATTGGTATTTATGCGACCACAGCATTCTACATATTTAATGCGATCCCTATCAATACACCAACATTTTTGTCATATAACTAGAATAAAACTAAAAGCTGTATGAAACAAAAAAGACCCTGGATAGCCAAAGCAATCTTGAGAAAGAAGAACCAAGTTAAAGGTAGCATAATTCCAGATTTCAAGATAAACTACAAAGCTATAGTATGGTACTGGCACAAAAACAGACATATAGATAAATGGAACAGAACAGAGAGCCCAGAAATAAGCTACACTTACACTGTTGATTAATCTACAACAAAAGAGGCAAGAATATACAACAGGGAGAAGACAGTCTCCTCGACAAATGGTGTTGGGAAAACTGGACACCTACATGCAAAAGAATGAAACTGGACCACTTCCTTGTACCATACAAAAATAAACTCAAAATGGGTAAAAACAAAACAAAACAAAACAAAACCAACCAACCAAACAAACAAAACCACAACAGAAAATCCAAAACCTAAACGTGAGACTTGAAACCATAAAAAACTCCTAGAAGAAAACATAGGCAGCACTTTCTTTGAGATCAGTCATAGAAACATTTTTCTAGATTATGTCTCTTTAGGCAAAAAAAAAAAAAAAAAAAAAAGCAAAATTAAACTAATGGGATTACACGAAAATAAAACCTTGTGTGCAGTGAAGGAAACCGTCAACAAAAAGGCGACCTACTGAACAGGAGAAGATATTTGCTAATGACCTATCCAGTAAGAGGTTAATAGCCAAAATATACAAAGAACTTAAGAGAACTCAGCATGAAGAAAACAACCAATCCAATTAAAAAATGGGCAGAGGACCCAAACAGAATTTTTAAATTATGATTTTTTGTATCTCCAAATACATTTTATTACAAGATAGTATTTAGATTATTTTTGTACCATGCCTTAAAACTCTTTATTAATCTTTCTCACCTTATTTTTCTGGTGGTTTGAAATAATTTCTGAATCAAACTATATTTCACATATAGCTGCTTTTTACCAGTATAATCTTACCCAGTACACCTATTTTCTGAGTGGAAAATCAATTTATGGTCTCCCATTTCTTGATTCTTAGGTTTTGTTAAAGATCATAGTCAGTTCAAGTGAAATGAGAAGTGGTTTGTTGGTTTTTGAGAAACAACTCCTGGCCTACTGTTAATACCAACCAGAAACTAACTGGAGGATCAAGGGACGCCAGGTAGCTACGTGATCCAAACTGCCCCGTAGGAAAGAGATAGCACGTGCTCATCTAGCTATAAAGTTGGGAGTATCAAGCTGCACTCCGTCATCAAGGGAAACGAACAGATACTGGATGAGGACCCAGTAAGCTCTGAAGGCACAGGCAGGCAG
Source organism: Mustela lutreola (assembly GCF_030435805.1). NCBI lineage: Eukaryota > Metazoa > Chordata > Mammalia > Carnivora > Mustelidae > Mustela > Mustela lutreola. The sequence continues at coordinate 40,119,344 of NC_081303.1, forward strand.
TAGAGGTATGCCTGCTGTATTTTACTTAATCTGCATGCATTGCCATGTGAGTACAGTAGGACTACTGAAGGTTAACTGAGAATCAAAACATTATGTCTAGTGATATGCCAAAACCATTAGAAGTGGAATGTTCTGATATTATAATTCTTTCAGAGGAGGCCCTGAAAAACGACATGGAAAGAAAATCTTCTCAGTGGACAGAATTCTTAGTAGCCTGTTTGATTTTCAACGTTGCTTAGAGTAAGAGTTGATCTCAATGACTGGGTTGCCAATGGTCTGGCTGGACGTAAGGACTTGAGAGCAGAGACTAGCAGGCTGGCTCTGCGGCCTGAACACATTTACATCTCCAATACAACTTAAAACACAAATACTCAGAAAATACCATAACTTCTAAAATTTAACCTTATGTATTTTAAGTCTAAGTCTTTCCCAAATTGAAAAAGGCAACAGTCTTGGTAAATAAGACTCCTAGATGAATTTTGGAAAGCATGCCCCAAAATTACAATGTCAATTTCAATCAATACTTTTCTCATTTTATTTTTGTGTTCAATGCCATTCAATTTTACCTACAGAAAATATTTAATTTTAGTGAATGATTAAAAATCTTATCAAGCAATTTCTGTTTTCATGCACGAGGGATTAACTGGTATTTGGTCAGTCTTCCTCCTGTAAACAACTACAAAACTGGACAAAACATCTGAAGCAACTGTTTTCTACTGTAGGGATACAATTTATCCTTTCAGACTATTTTCCAAAAGGCTTTACAATTTTGCATTCAAACTTGCAAGATATGAGAGTTCCATTTATTCTACATTCACCAATATTTGGTATTGCTAGTCTTTTAAATTTTAACCATGTTTCTGGCTGTGTAGTGCTATATATTATGGTGGTTTTAGTTTCCATTCCCCAAATGAGTAACGATTTGAGCATATCTTCATGCATTTATTTGCCATTCATAAATCTTCTCCAGGGACATATATGTCCAAAAATGTGCACATTTTTAGGTTGTTCATTTCTTGGAATTGACTCATCAGGGTTCTCTGTGTAATATAGATATAGCCCTTTATAAAATATATCTTTTTCCTGTCTATGGCTTGCCTTTTCATTTTTTAAATAGTGTCTTTTGAAGAGAGTTTTTACTTTAAGGTAGTCATAATCAATTCAGTTTTCTTTTATGATTCATACCTTCTGATTCCTATCGAGAAAATCTTTCCCTACCCCAAAGTCACGAAGATTTTCTAGGTCTTCTCATAATTATATAGTTTTAGCTTTTACACTTAGGTTTACAATCCATGTGGGATTAGTTTTTGTGTATGGTGTGAGGCAACACTTGGCACTGATTTTTCTCTTCGGATTTCCAGTTATTCCAGCACCACTGACTGAAAGCTATTTTTCCTCACTGAATTCAACGGGCACCTTGCTGAAATTAATTGTCATGTGTGTGGGTCTGCTTTACATATGGACTCTCCCTTCTTTCACTAACCTACTTGTTTAGCCTTGTGCCAATACCACACTTTCTTGATCACTGTAGTTTTACACTAAATCTTGAAAGCAGATAGTGTAAATCCTCTTTTTGTTTTTGCCTTTTTTTAACCTCTGTAATTCTTTATTCTGACATGTAATTCTTCTGACATGCCTTATACTTTTTAAAACTTAAATTCAATTAATTAACATAGAGTATTATTAGTTTTAGAGGAAGAGTTAGTGATTTATCAGTCTTATATAAAGCCAGTGTTCATTACATCACATGCCCTCCTTAATGCCCATCACCCAATTACCCCAACAACCTCACACCCACGTCCAGCAACCTTCAGTCTGTTTCCTAAGATTCTCTTAAGTTTTGTCTCTCTCTCTGACTTCATCTTGTCTTGTTTTTCTTTTATTTTGCTATTCTTTTCCACAACATTTTTGACTTTTTGCCAATTTCATTCCCATAAATATTTTAGCTTTTCATAGGATACAAAAAGAGAGAGAGAGAGAGAGAGAAAAGAAAGAACTCCTGGAATTTTACCTGGGATCATATTCAATCTTTAGATAAATTTGGGAAGAACAGACATCTTAACAACATTGAGTCTTCTAATCAATGAACATGATATACCAATACATTTAAGTCTTCTTTAAATTATCTCAAGTTTTGTAGTTTACAATGTAAAGAGATTGCTTATTATTCTTATTCCTAAGACTTGTTTAATGATACCACCACCAATGCTAATTTCTTAAAATGTATTTTCCAATTACTTTTGCTAGTAAACAGAAACTAGATATTTTTATATTGATCTGGTATCTTAAAAATTCTTCATAGGTTTCTTAGAAATTTCTACATAGTCATGTCATCTGCAAACAAAGATAGTTTGGTTTCTTCTTTTCCAATCTCTGCAATTTTTTTTTCTTGCCTTATTACACCAGCTAGACCCTGGAATAAAACACCAATAAAACAGAGGGAATCTTTGCCATAGAGTGGATTTTTTTTTAAAAGCATTCAAAATTTCACCACTAAAGTGTTAGCCTTATGGGATTTTAAAAATTTTTGTTATGTTTTGTTAAAGTCTGTAATCAGAGATTTAGAAAGTTTGCTAGAACTTTGTCATGAATGGAAATTGAATTTTGTCAAATATTTCTCAAGTGTAGTGAAGGATTATGTGGTCAAATATTTCTCCTCAAGTGTAGTGAAGGATTATGTGACCTTCTACTTTATTTTGTTATGTGGAGAAATGTAATGATTGATCCTCCTATACTAAACTAAATCTGTATTGCTAAAACGAACCCTACTTGGTAATGATAAGTTATTCTTATTCTTTTTTTTACTGCTAGATTTAACTTGTTGGTATCTTTAGAAGATTCTGCATATGAGTAACATTGACGTTTTTCTCTTTATAATACCTTTGCCAGTTTTTGCTATCATGGTAATTCTGAACTCACAAGAACTTGGGAAATGTTAACTCCTCTTCTTATTATCTGGAAGAGTTTGTGTTGAATTGTTAATACTTTTTTTTTTAATTTTTAAAATTTATTTTTAGCGTAACAGTATTCATTGTTTTTGCACTACACCCAGTGCTCCATGTAATCTGTGCCCTCTCTAATACCCACCACCTGGTTCCCCCAACCTCCCATCCCCTACCCCTTCAAAACCCTCAGATTGTTTTTCAGAGTCCATAGTCTCTCATGGTTCACCTCCCCTTCCAATACATTTCTTTTTAAAAATGTTTAGTAGAATTCATTGATGAAGGTAGCTGGGCCCAGAGTTTTCTTCACAAGAGTTTTAAACTATAAATATAGGGCAACTGAAGTTCTCTCTCTTCTTCAGGAAGATTTAGTTATTTGTGTCTTTTTAACTAGGTTAAATTTATTGGCATAAAGTTGTTCATAATATTTCTTTATAGTCCTTATAACATCTGAAGGATCTGCAATAATGTACCTATTTCATTCTTTTTTTTTTTTTTTTTTTTTAGATTTTATTTGACAGAGAGAGACACGGTGAGAGAGGGAACACAAGCAGGGGGAGTGGGAGTGGGAGAAGCAGGTTTCCCATAGAGCAGGGAGCCCAATGTGGGACTCGATCCTAGGACCCTGGGATCATGACCTGAGCCGAAGGCAGACGCTTACTGACTGGGCCTTCCAGGCGCCCCCTATTTCATTCTTGATGTTGATTATTTGTCTTTCCTTTTTTTCCTGGTCAATATGGGTAGAGACTTATAAATTTGATGGAGTTTTTTCAAAAACAAGCTTTTGGCTTCATTGATTTTCTCTTTTGTTTGTTCATATACCTATTTGTTTTCTACTCTCACTTTATTATTTCCTTTCTTATGTTTAGGTATTCTTTAAATTTCCTAATTTTTTATAGGAAAAACTGACATGACTGATTTTCAACTTTTTTCCCTTTCTACTATCAGCAATTAATGTTACAAATTTCTGCCTAAGCACTGCCAGCTAAATCATATTGATATATGGTAATTTCACTTTCATTCAGCTCAAAATGCTGTCTAATTTTCCTTATGATTGCTTATTTGACCCATATTTATAAGTTTTTAAAATGTTTTAATATGGCATTTCTTGGAAAATATCTAGGCACACTTAAAAAAAGTATAAATTGTGGGGAACCTGGGTGGGTCAGTCAGTTAAGCATCTGCCTTCAGCTCAGGTCATGATCTCAGGATCCTGGGATCAACCCCACATCAGGCTCCCTGTTTAGTGGGGAGCCTACTTCTCCCTCTCCCTCTGCCTGCAGTTTCCCCTACTTGCACTCTCTCTACCAAATACATACATAAAATCTTAAAAAAAAAAAAAAGTGCATTTTGCTACCATTGAGTGGAATGTTCTATCAATGTCAGCTAAAATTTGGTAGATTCTGCTGCTCAAGTCTTCTTTCTGCCTCCTTACTGATTTTCTTTCTACTTTTATTTGTTACTGAGAGAATTACTGAAAATCTCTAAATATAATTATAAATGCCTGCCTCCTTTGCTTCAATTTTGTTGTATCTGTTATTTAGGATTATTAGGTCTTCTTCTTATTTATTTTTTTTTTAAGATTTTATTTATCTCTCAGAGAAGGGGAGAGAGAACACACGCCCACATGAGTATACAACAGGAGGTACAGCAGGCAGAGGGAGAAGCAAGCTCGTGGCCAAGGAGCCTGATGTGGGGCTCAATCCTGGACTCTGGGATCATGACTCGAGCCAAAGGCAGACACTCAACCGACTGAGCCTCCTAGATGCCCTAGGATTGTTATATCTTCTTGATGAGTTGACTGTTTATTATGAAAATGTTCTTCTTTATCCCCATAATACTTGCCCCATAATCTTCCTGGTCTAATATAAATATAGACATCTCAGCTTTCTCTAAATTTGTTTTTGTATAGTATATCATTTTTGCCTATCCTTTCACACACAAAAAAGGATTTTATTTATTTATTGGGGGGGAGCAGAGGGAAAGAGAGAATCTCAAGCAATCAATCCCCAATGTGGGGCTAAATCTCACTGTGAGATCATGACTAGAGCTGGAATTAGAAGTAAGATGCTCAACTGACTGAGCCACCCAGGCGCCCTTCTGTCCTTTAACTTTTAAATTATCTATGCCTTTATATTTAAATTAGGTTTCCATATACATGGATCTTACTTTTATATGTAGTCTTGCTTTAAAAAATTTTTTTCATCTCACAACCTATACCTTTTAATGGGCATATTTAAACCATGCACAGACTTTCTGACAGACTTTCTGTAACAAACCATAAGGTAACAAACTATATGGCTACATATAGTGTCTACCACGTATTTATGTGTGTGTTATATATATATATTGTTTTAAAACCATAAAAATCTAGTAATACAGGGGTACCTGGGTGGTTCAGTGGGTCAAGTATCTGCCTTTGGCTCAGGTCATGATCCCCATGTCCTGGGATTGAGTCCTGCATCAGGCTCTCTGCTCAGCAGGGAGTCTCCTTCCCCTCTCCTTCTGCTCCTCTCCTGTGTGCAAGTACACTCTCTCAAATAAAGAAAATCTTTTTTTAAAAAAGATTTTATTTATTTATTTGACAGAGAGAGAGATCACAAGTAGGCAGAGAGGCAGACAGAGTGAGGGGGGGAAGTAGGCTTGATGCTGAGCAGAAAGCCTGATGTGGGGCTCGATCCCAGTACCCTGGGATCATGACCCGAGCTGAAGGCAGAGGCTTTAACCCACTGAGCCACCCAGGCACCCCTAAATAAATCTTTGATAAAAATCTGGTAATACGTACAATAAATTATTATTCTGCCATAAAAACAAATGAAATTCTAGTATATACTACAAAATGAACAGATCTTGAAGGCATTATGCTAAATGAAATAAACAAAGAAAAAAGAATACTGTATGATTCTATTTTTATGACTTACCTAAAGGAGTCAATCAAATAATCTATGGTCTATACAAAACTTAATACTTAATACTTAAGAATGTAGAAAAAAACAAAAAACAAAATACTAAGAATGTGGGTTTAGTCTGCCAAAAAAAAAAATAGTTAAGAATGTGGGTTTAGTGTGCCAGATTCTAATTCTACTTTTGCCATTTATTAGATGTGTGACTATGGGAAATTTATTTACATTTCTGTTGCCTTTATTTCATCATCTGTAAGTTAGGGATAATGAGATATATTAGCACCAATGTCATTGGGACTTTTTGAAAATTAACTGAGATGTTTAAGTGTGTGATTAATGTAAGAACCTAGAAAGGGTAAATGGATTAGACCTAGATATTTTTCATTTTTTTTTAGTATTCTTAAGAAAAAGCAACAGGACTTCTAAATCTGTTTGCAGATAAATTTCGCAGGAACTCTACTCTGCTAAACTGTACAGAACATCATGTCACCTTACTCTAATATTATAAAAAAGAGAGAATAATAAAAAGTAACCAAACAAGGATTTTTCAAAAAACAAAATATAGGATTACTGCTCATCTCATGTCATTTAGCGATATATATATACTCCATGCCTTCTTTATTAGATTTGAACATTTTAATTTACAGCTTTTATTTTGGATTGACCTAGTAATCAGTATTAGTTGTGACCCTAAAATTATCATTAAAGATTTCACTAAGCGAAGTATAAAACACAAATCAGAAAGGTTTCCATTTAAATTAAAGAATTCTCATGCTTAAGGAATGAATTCCCCATTATTTTTGAGGGATATAGATAGCCAGGGGTTTATGGTGTTTAAACTACATCAGAGATGCAAGAAATGTAATAAAATATGCCAGCTTTATTTCCACGTTCAAATTTTCGATATCTGGTACTTTCTCAAGTCTCCCACATTTATATACTTTTATAATTTTATATGCTCCTGTTAATCACACATAAAATATGCACATCAGTAAATAAGGTAAAAAGTATAAGTTAAAAAATTAATACAAGTGTCTTATTAAATCTTATTAAATCATATCTGCTACATTTCCCATTAGCTTTTTCACGAATTTTAATTTAAACCAAACAATAATCTGAAATAATATATTTTATAAGCTTTATTTGTCTTATCTGATGTACTGAATCAGAAAATATAATTCTGTAAGTGCTATATATGCAAATAATATACTGTAATTGATATTATAACACATACCAAAGATTTAATTTTAGAATCAGCTTAAGCCCTGTTGAGATTATATATTAGATTTTTTGCTATGAATAATTTGGTGAGACGTTTTTATATTTGTTTTATGAAATAGAAAAGAACCAATATTCTTAGAAAGACAAAAAATGTAATTCAGTTCTGGCCTGTAAAATATACAGATTTACACTGGATGATGTTATTAGCAGTGCAGTTTGGTGGGGGTGGGGTGGTGGTTATATACTAATAAAGACAAGAATGAGAACAACTAAGTAGCTTTTACTTATGACATAAACTGGGGATGTGATCTTAATTCTTTGAGGATAAAACAATAAGGCAGTTTTCATTCCATTTTGTTTTAAAAGACTTCAGGCATTCTTAGGACTTTTTATTTTTTCATTTTTATCACACCAGTAACCAGACATTTCAAAAATAGATGGTTGAAATAGTAGCAATTTAGGATTATGAAGCTGTTAAGTGCTTCACAATGTTGATGTAATATAGCAATTATAGACCTTTGTAATTCAGCAAAAAGGCTTTGTTTTCTTGTTACTCATATTGAAACTATACAATAAGAATACCTCTTTATTTTCACAGAAAAGGACTTAAATTTTTAAAAATCTTTGCATTAATGTTTTGACCATTGTTATGAACTCACCACTGAAATTTATTATTTTGTAACTAAAAATAAAATGAAGCACTAAGGGGAAAAAGGTTGTATAATGTTAGAATTTTGATTAGCAATCACAGCTGCACCAGAATTAGTTTCTATAGCAACAGGAAGAAATAATGTGTTGAATTGCAATGCAATACAAGATTATTCTTTACAGATTGCAATTCAAAAGAAAATCTTTAAAGAATTTTGTCTTAAAAGAGTTATTAATCTTTTATCCATCATAATTCTCTTAAAGAAAATAATTATTCTAGTCTACTTCCCCTGAATCCTGTTTTAACTCATTCAAATTAATATGTTTCAAAAAAGACTGAAAATTTAATATACCTGAACAGTAAGAATTTTGGCTACTGTCTTATTTGCGTTTTAACATAAAAATGCAGGGACTCATTCTTACACACTGTATAGAAAGAATATGTTTCCTAGGCCCATTAGAATCTATAAAGAAAAGCATAGTGGGTCTTGTTGGAATAAGAATTAAGAGCAATAAACAAATTCAACATTTGAATCAATATGAAACTATTCCTCCCTTTTATCAATGTGCACTCCCTTGTCCAAATTATGATTGAGAAACTACACTACTGTGAGTATTTGGAGTGCACATCTTCCTTACTTTAGTAAGAGAAAAGAAAGACAAGCATTAAATTTCATATGCTGCCCATATTATTTCTAACAATGAAAAATATTATTCTATTATTTCATGGCATCCTTTCCAGTCCTAGCTATTTTTGGAAACTAATTAAAAGCATATGCCTGAACCTTTTATGTATTTTGCCCTTATAATGAGACCTATTACTGTGGCTTACTCTATCCATCTGAGTTCCAAAGTATCTTTGGGGTTACCATGGATACCAGTGACAAGCATTCTCCCACAACTGCTTTATGTGTCTCATCAAACACAAGAAAACTGACATGGCAGGAATCAAGCCATCTAGACACCATGAATTTCTAATTGTACTAGTATTCGTGCTTTTTAGAAAAAAAAATACAAATATATATTTAAACAAAGCAGCTGACCAGCAAGTTATTTAAAAAACCTGAGTAGAAAAAAATAAATGTGAGTAGACATCAAATCACTGGGTAAATCACTGGGTAAAAAATAAGAGGTTATAAAAGAAAAGGTACAAACATTAAAACAGATCAGTAGAGCAGTCCATCAGCGATTCATAGGGTCCAAAGTAAAACCTGAAATCCCACAATAAACTTGGGCTTTGAGATCTTCAGTAATGGAAACTCCTAATTATATTAAGGACAATATATAATAGGGACACTTGTATCATACAACCCATAACAGAAAATGTCAGAAGTCGTCATCATGAGAACATATAGAATGTCCAGGGTGAACTGCTGGCTATTACCAAAACTATTTTTGCAAAATTGAATACAATGCCTTTTTTTTAAGTATCAGGCAAAATCACCAGTAAAAATTATTTAATCTATATCAGAAATCATCTCATTCTATCTGTACTTTTGGCTTATTGTAGCAATCTAATTTTTCTTAATAAATTAGAACCTTTTATTAAACAACTTTTTAAAAAATCAAGAACTGAGTATCAAACATGACTTCTAACAAGAAATATTTTCAGCATCTCCTTTTGTGACTTACATTTTAAAAAGCGGCATAAATATATAAGGAATGGTGAGACAGATTTCCTATCAGAGTTATGTAATTTTATTTTTTAAAACAAATGTAGACACACAGCCATAAGCTGCATTCTCTTCAAACAATATAAATCACAAGAATTACATTATTAAATGTAGATAGATATGTCCTTTAAACGAATGTTTAATTATTCTAACTTTAATGATGAAAAAACTTCAATCTGGTAATACATATTATTCCATCTAAAGACTTGTGACTTAAAGATCATAAAGATTAAACAAACACAATGTTTTTCTTGTCTAATATGTGAATATATGACTTACTAAGGGAAAGCTCTGGAATTTACAAGCATTACATATAAGTCACACATTCAGTCTGATACAGTGAATTCCACATAGAGGTTCCAAGTCAAACCTCATAATGCCTCAATTTCTCCATCTGTAGAAAGGGAAAGAATCTTTTATAGTTACTGAACAATTATACAGTTTCCAAAGAGAAACCATAAGAAGAGTTAAAGGAAATAGGATTACTTCATTTAAATCAAAATTAGCTGAGGGAAAAATAATACATCTCTGAAACTCTTTTTTTTTTTTTTTAAGATTTTATTTATTTGACAGAGAGAGAGAGAGAGAGATCACAAGTAGGCAGAGAGGCAGGCAGAGAGAGGGAGAAGCAGACTCCCGGGTGAGCAGAGAGCCTGATGGGGGCTCGATCCCAGGACCCTGGGATCATGACCTGAAACAAAGGCAGAGACTTTAACCCACTGAACTACCCAGGAGCCCCTGAAATTCTTACAAGGACTCAAAGGAAATTTTTAGTACCTGTTTTCCTTATCACTAAGAACTGTGGAAAACATACTCTATTCTTGTTGAATTCAGTTGAACAGATAAAACTTATCCACCTAAATCAGTTTCTGTCATGATTAGTGCAAGAGATCTAAAGCCACGTTCTGCTAAGACTGGTTTGGGGAAATAACACATAGGCCTCTATTGAAAGCATCCATCTCATTTCAGTGTGTCTCATTTCTGCCCAAGTTAATGAAGTGAAAACTGCCTAAAACAGAGCAATTCCAAGTTTACCTATTTTCCTCTCCCAGGAGAAGGTAAACAACATGCATTTATTTTAGTACCAATTTTGCGGTAGGCATACAGAATGTACTAAAATGCTACTGGCACTCAGAAGAAAACCTAATTTGTGAAGTTTTTATGTCAGGGATAAGGAGGAAAACACTGAAGAGTAAGGGAGAAAACCTGGGTCTGAGTCCATGATCTTCTACGAAGAAGCTAAGTTAAGCACCCAAACTCTAGGCCTATGTTCATAAAAGGAAGAGAATGAGTTAGATCACTAAGATCCATGCAATAATGACAATAAAAGAAAGATCCCTGCATTTTTAACTACTATGAATCTGCAGTATTTAACAGCTCCATTTTGGAACTGGAATAAAAGAAGGCAATACTTCTTTAACTAATAATGCAACAAACTATGACAGGGAACTAGAGAATCTCCTTTCTGGTTTTACCTTTTGATATTTGAGACATAACTACTAGCTCTCAAGATCCTATCTGGTTTGTGATTCAATACCTAAATGCACGGTGATTGCACAATGCAAAAGGACTTGGTAAAAAGGGCATGAGAAGTTGTTGTAAAAATTAAAAGAGTTAAAAATAAAAACATTTTTCCTTCCTGAAAATAAGATGTTTACAGCAAGTAACCTAAGTGACCATTAAATTCTGCAAGCATTTTACACTAATACTATTCTAGATCTCATCAGTAATTTCAATTTTAATGTGAACAGTGTTTTCTATGATTGCGGCTAAATTCCTAAAGTTGTTTAGAACATTTACAAATATACCCTTTTCTGATGCTATTTCTAGAGACACAGATGCCAACAAATGTAAAAAGACCACCAAAAATTTCTGCACACTACATTACACTCTTAAAAACCCCATTAGAAAGAGGAGTTAAGATGGTGGAGGAGCAGGTGACCCTAATTCCATCTGGCCCCTGGAATTCAGCTAGATTGTTTCAAATTATTCTGAGCACCTGTGAAATCAATGGGAGATTGGAGAAAAGAGCTGCTACAGTTCTATAAAAGTCCCATCAGACAAAGGCAAAAAGAGGAAGACAAAGCAGCATAGAAAAAGGGGAGTGAATAGAAAAATAATATGGCAGAAATGAATTCAGACATATGAATAACTATAATAAATACTACAATAAATACATGGGCACTAAAGTTTAAGAAATATACTTAGAACTATGAATGCAGGAAGGCTGAATATTAAAGCACAGAAAAAGACATATTTGACAAGTATCAGCAGAAATAACTCTGTAGGTGAGTATATTATACCAAATGAAATAGATTTTGAGATTTTTCTCAAAAGGCATAAAAATAAAGGGATAAAGAGGGTTGACACTATGTACTGATAGAGGAGATGATTTATCAGACATATAATATTATATAAATTTGTAAACATGTAAGTCCCTTGAAATATAATTTTAAAATAATTAAAGAAAAATGGAGAGAATCCCAAGAGAAAAACACTGACAAATCCACAATCACAGGTGACAGACTTAACACATCTCTCCTCATGAATAAAAGGTGAAGCAGAAAAGTATTTAGGAAGGATACAGCAGATTTGAACACAGTAAGCTGACTAAAAGCCATTCACAGAAACTTGAAACTAAGAATTTAAAAATACATATTCTTTTGATGGGCACACTCAACACTGACAATCTTCCCCTTCCTCCTAAATAAATATATTAGTTACAAAAAAGCAAGTCTTAGGACGCCTGGGTGGCTCAGTCAGTTAAGTGTCTGCCTTCACTCAGGTCATGATCCCAGGATCTAGGGATCGGGTCCTACATCGGGTCACTTGCTCAGCGGGGAGCCTGCTTTTCCCTCTCCCTCTGCCTGCCACTCCCCCTGCTTGTGATTTCTCTCAATCTGACAGATAAATAAATAAAATCTTAAAAAAAAAAGCAAGTTTTAACAAATGGCAAGAGTTAATATCTGTTATCTGATCACAACACAATTACTTAGAACTCAGGAACAGGAAGAGGTTTTTTTTTTTTTTTTTTTTTTTTTTTTTACTGAATACCTCTAGAAATTTTCTATATGTTTGGATATTTTAAAATATTTATTTATTTAGCAGCTTAAAACAACAGGGGTTTATTCTTCACCCATGCTATATATCCTTTGCCTGTTGGCAGGAGGTATCTCATTATAGTCACTAGGAAGGGTGCTCCCAGGCTGACAAAGTAGCCATGATCTTGCCATGTCTGGATATTTTTTAAACTTCATGGCATAACTTAAAATCACAATAGGAATTAGGAAAATTATAAAAACAAATAGAAATGGAAATACTATAAACTAAAATGTGTGTTATAGTTAAAACAATAAAAAGAAATGTATATCCTTAAGTGCACATGTTAGAACACAAAAAAGATAACAACCTATATAACTCAAGATGTTGAAGAAACGAAAAATCTAAAGAAAACAAATAAAATAAAGAACACAGAACTAATGAGATTTAAAAATATATTCAATAAAGAATATTGATAAAAACCCAAACCAGCATTCTTGAAAAAAACTTAGGAAAAAAGAGAAACAAACCCTAACAAGATTAAGCAAAGATTATGATTCTTCATCACCATGACTTGAAAACTTATAAAATAGAGAATTCCTGGGAAAATATAATTTACCAAAACTGACTCAAGAAGAAATAGGGGAACCCAATTACTGGCATAACATTTGGGTACTGAATAAGAATCTACCCACAAAAAATTCTACAGTACAGATAGACTTTACAAATTGGCTAGGCCAAACATTTAGAGAACAGATACTCTCAATTTCATATAACATTTCTAGAGAAATGAGGAAGAGGAAAAAATGTGAAACTCATTTTACGATTTTAGTAAAACCTGGATTCTAGGATTCAAACAAGGTCAATATGAGAAGGGACACTTTTACGGTAAACTCCTTCAGGAACATAACTGTAAAAATCCCAAGGGAAACAAAAGAATAAGCCAAACATAGCATGACAACTTTGATTCAATAGCAGGAATGCAAGGTTGGTTTAACATAGGTATTTTAAAAATATAATTTACAAAACAAGCAGATCAAAACTTAAAAACCATGTGACCTGATAAAATCAGAAAGAGCAACTGATATTGTTAAACATCAATTGATGACTAAAAAATAGTCTTAAAAAACTAGGAACTAAAGAAAATTTCCTTAACTCAATAAATTATATCTTCCAAATGCTCATAGCAAACATCATAAGAGGAGGGGCGCCTGGGTGGCTCAGTGGGTTAAAGCCTCTGCCTTCGGCTCAGGTCATGATCCCAGGGTCCTGGGATAGAGCCCTGCATCAGGCTTTCTTGCTCAGCAAGGGAGCCTGCTTCCCTTCCTCGTCCTCTGCCTGCCTCTCTGCTTACTTGTGATCTCTGTCAAATAAACAAATAAAATCTTAAAAAAACAAAACAAAACAAAACCAAGAACAAGAAGCAGTCACTAGCATTCAACACTGTGCAGGTGTTCCTAGCCAGAGCTAGAGACAAATTATTAGAAATAATGAGCAAAGCTGCTGGATAATAATTTGCCTATATACTCTCTGTACTATATACAGAGAGAGACAGACAGACAGACACACATACACAGAGTGGAGTATCAAGAGGAATGAAATTCTGATACATGATGCAACAGGGAAGAATCTTAAAGACACTAGGCTAAATGAACTAAACCAACACAAAAGACTAAAATTGTATGATTCCATGATTCCACTTACATGAAGTCCTACTTCTATGCGGTAAATTTTCTGCTGTGTTCATTTTATCACAATAACAAAGTTAAATTTAAAAAATTTCACTAGAGTGAGAGAGTGGAAAGCCAGCCCCAAGTAACTGGAAGGAAGAACCAGTCTGCATACCTGCAGATATGCAGGTATTGTTAACTAGTCTCCAGGAGAACTTGGAAGGCAAAGAGAGTGTTAATACCTGATAACTCAAAAGATTAGGATGTTAACTCAAATCTAAAAACAAAACAAAACAAAACAAAAAACCCACACAGACAAAGATTAGAAGGATGGACACTGTTCATGTAGGGAGACCCAGGAATGTTTAAGAATCAAAGGTAGGGAGTGGCTTAGTCAGCTGGGCATCCCATTCTTGATTTTGGTTCAGATCATGGTCTTGGGGTCAAGACATCAAGCCCTGTGTCCTCAGGCTGTGCTGGCCGTGGTGCCTGCTTAAGATTCTCTCTCTTCCTTTTCCTCTGCACCATCCCCCCCATCACATGTGCAAGTATGCTCTTGCTCAAGAAAAAAAAAAAAAAAAGGAAGGAAGGTAATCATGGAAAGAATGAACTTGCACAATAAATAAAGATAAGTGATTGTTGGTAACATCCCAGCTAAGGCCAAATGGAGAAAGTAGCAAAGGCAAAGAAAACTGATTTGACCCCTAAAATATAAAGTAGAGATGACAGATAAAAAATTTTGATATGCAAAGGAGGGGCACTGAAAAACTTCACACTGCTAATTAAAGTCAATGTTAAAAGGAAATTAAGAAACATCCTTGATAAAAGTTCAATGTGACTCTAGTCAAACTAGCATGAAAACTATTCTAGAGTTCATCTGGAAGAATTAATATAAAGGAATAACCACAAAAAATTTCACAAAAAATAATGTTACAGTATACCATTAGATACTGTAACAGAGGAAGTAACTGAAACAGAATAAAGTTTAGAAATAGACATAAATCCAGAAAGTAATTCAGCATCTGATAAAAGCAGTATGTCAAATTGGTGGTTAAAATATTACATTTTTCAGTAAATAAGTGATAAATTTGGAAATGAAATTTGGTAATTTGAAAGAAGAAAGCTAAATTACCACTTCAGTCCTTGCATCAAAATAAATCCCAGCTGGATCAAAGATTTACATGTAAAAAAAATGAAACCACAAAAACACTAGATGAAAACAGGAAATTTTGCAAACCTTAAAATATGAAAGGTCTTTCTAAACATAACATAATCCAGAAGCCATAAATTAAAAAACTTAAAAATCTCAATCAACATAATATTAAAATTCTGGGTTGGAAAATCACTATCAATAATAGGGAAAAACCAACTACAAAAATATTTATTAACATAAAAGAAAGGCTAATTTTCTTTCTTTCTTTCTTTCTTTTAGATTTTATTTATTTATGAGAGAGAGAACAAGAGCATGAGTGGTGTGGGGAGAGGCAGAGAGAGAAGGAGCAGCAGACTCCTGGCTGAGCAGGGGGCCTGACTTAGGGCTCGATCCTAGGACCTTGGGATCATGACCTGAGCCAAAGGCAGGCACTTAACCGACTAAGCCACCCAGGTGCCCCGAAAGGCTAATTTTCTTAATATCCACAATCTCTTATGAATTAGTAAGAAAAATTTCAGTGCAAAAGAAAAATGAGTCAAATTTGCCAAGAGTCATAGTCACAAACAAATCCAGATACACACACACGTAACATAAGCATGTAAACTACAGAAACCAAACACTGAATATCAAATTCCAGAACTATTCTTTTCATGATTTAAGAGCTATTACAGCTTCATGGAAAATGTATATTTAGAAATATAATATAAAATACAGGTGTCAAGGATATGAATTGTCCTTAGAATTAATTGACTGATTCCCACCCCCACCCCCCCACCAATTTCCATGGGAGTGAAAGGTACAGGATTTTATGAGACTAGAATGTCAAATGTCACTTGTAAACTACAATGTTTAGTTGTACCCACTGCAATTTTAGAATTCAAAATGGACATGCTGATGGTAGGGTGCTGTAACTAGCAACAAAAAGCTTGCCGCCTATTTATTTAAAAAAAGAAACCGCATGCCTGAGCAGTCAACTCATAATCTGTGAAAGGCAATCCTTATTCACTTGCACATTGCTGTGTTTTGTTTTCTACTGTCAAAAGTTCAACAAATTAGAAAAAACATCACTGACCTAGTGACCTTATTAGATAGCATCTTTTATATTTGTAATATACAAAACAAGTTATTATATTGGCAGTCAACCATTTGCAGAGATTATCCCTGTACAGTTTTACACTGTAAAAATCAAATTTCCAAATATGCACTTGGTTATTAGTTCTATTTTTAACCTGCCACTCATACAGTGTCATGTACTTAAAATTCAGAACATGTTTACATTATCCATCCAGCAGGCTAATGCAACTGCACACCAGACAGTCATGCATAATTCAAACCAATATCCTCAGGCTTGCAAATCTAAGTCAAGGCTGCCTTTAAAAAAGCTAGGGTGTGACTTTAACATGAATAAAGTATATCTAATTTTTCTTTTTATGTGACAAATTGATACTTGCTGCAATGGAATGCCAAAAATGCAAAGCCACTGTATAATAGATTTTTATGCTATTGAAAAAAGAGATAATTGAAAAAATAAATAAGGCAGCTACAGTAGTCTTAGGAAATTAATTCCTAATAGTGAAAGAGTTCAAACTCAACAAGATTCAAATAGCAAAGCTCACAATATAACAATCGATTATATGAAGTTTTGCCAACAACCAGAATGTACATAAAATTACAAAACCAAGGATCTAAGTTACACTGTGAAATGGAAGTTTTTACACTTACATTCAGATTACAGTTTTAATATCTGTAAAGTTAGTTTCATTTAAATTCTTTAAATACAATCTCCACTACTGAATTTCTATAACTAGTTATATGTCTAGAAATGGTTTAGGTCCGAAAAGCTTGAGTTTATCAAATGTAAATTGAGGTTTATTGGCTAAGTGTGTTGAGATACAGCCCTGAATATCTACTATACCAGACTCTAGTCTCTGTTACCTTTACAGTAGAGATTAGATTTTTTTTTTTTTTAAATAAGAAAAGATAGATAGTGGGTCTTATCTACAAAGGTCTACTTTTAAGGCTTCTAAAAACATAAGTTTTTACCAATTACTTGAAATGTGACACATAACTGATCTGGATTAAAATTCTAATATGAATAAATATATATATTTTGATAATTTTTCCTCTCGGAAGCTTCAGATTTGACTCGTCAGTTAAAGAAACCCTCCAGATATGAACGACATCACCACTCAGGCAACTCAACTCAATTATGAAAATTTCATATTAGTCCTATTCAATATCACAGACGTACCAAACATAATATCCTTTACAATGACAGTCCATTAATGTCAAGGTGCAGTAATATGAAGGATGAAATTAATGGGATAGAGAGAAAGGATTCAATGGTATCTGAGATAATGAAAAAAAGATTAAATGGCAGACCTTTGGGAAATACGGTAAAGGCATGGAAGTCCTCCCAATGAAGACAGAGAATCTAGTTCAGGTATACAGAGTATATCTTTTCAGTTTTCTTGTAGAGATGAAAAATTTAAACAAAAGTTCAGAAGACAGAGTGGATAAATCAAAGATGTCTTTATTGATTAAGACTTGAATTTAATTAGGAGCTTATAGATAACACTGTTAGTCACATCAGTCCAATAACTATTCTGTAAGAAAGTAGCAGAAAAAAGTTTGATAGTAATTCAACTATGAATTAATGCTAAAGAAATGGATTTACAGAAATTCAGTATTATAATATGAATAGCTAATGAAAAGCTGCCCTAAAAAAAGTTCAGTCATAATAGTGGCATGAACCATGGACTGAATTTTTTCTCTTCTTCTCAGGATATGTCCCTTTAAATTTCCATAGTTCCTGCCCACAGTTATCACCATGTAACATTTTTAAGGCTCTCCAAAGATAAGTCAATTATTTGATCAGAGTTTTCTTCCTTTATTTATAAACCTACTTTGGAGAATATTGGTGGTACTGAGCATAATAGTTCAAAGAGCACAAAGATTCAGAGAGAAAGTATTTTCGTATTAATTTGACATGGAGGCTAATGATAGGCTTTAGAAAAGTAGCCAATAAAAAAGAACTGTAAGAATGATTATAAACTGTATATATACATTATTTTTCATAACTTATTATACTAAAAATTATGAAGGCAATAAAGTGAATTTTTAACAGTTCTACTTAGGAACATACAAACTCAAAATGCGAGATCTGGAATGAGCCTTAGACCATTCTTCCCAAGTCTATCATTACTGCAAAGGGAAGCACAGAGAGCCTGTGACATGCCCAAAGTAAGAGTCTAGAAAAAAAGGGTAAGATTAGAAGCCATGTTTACCACTTATGGGGCTGCTGGGTACAGACCTGTTCGACCCTACATGGGGGTGGCTCTAGCCACTTACACGAAGTAGACTTGGGCAAAAAAATAATAATAATAATGAATGTGCAAGTAAAGTTTTAAAGGTAATATAGATATAACAGAGGCCAAAGTTAGACTAGAGCTGAGATTCAGGTATAGCTCATAGATGAAATTAGATGCCACCTCTTATCACCCAGCTTCCTCAATTCCCACTCTCCACACACCCCCACAGATCTACCTACATCCCTTGCTTTTCCATAGTGATTTATATGCAGGGTGAGAAGCCTCCCAGGAAAACATCTCAAGCTAGACTACATGAAAGCATGTCCGGTATATAGGAGAATAAAGCACATGAGACAATCACAATTTTTGAAGGAGCAAAAACACTCCTGGCACTCTCAATAAGGGAAGGAGACATCTGCCCTGGAGAGCCATTCTAGGCTGCAGGGCGTGAAGTCAGAGAAAGGAGAAGCTTCAGGGGCCAGTGATAGCTGGTTAGTGCATCCGCCCTGCCAAGTTACGGTGGCCATGTGCTCCCGCTCTGAGAAGACTACATGCCGGCGCATGACCTGAAATAAAGCCTCTCTGGACTCTGTGAACACTGCAGAGCTCAGAACTCTGGCACAGGATTCCCCAAATGAAGCCTAAAGCAGAGGAGAATTCATTTTTCCTCGCCTGCAAAAGCACACTGAGCTTCAGGTCTCAGCCATAACCTAGCGCCCCACTGGCAGAGGCCGCCCAGTCCTTAGGAGCAGCGTTGAGAGGGTGTCTTGGGAGGCAGACTGGCGCAGGGAGAACAGGTAGGAGCACCTGGCCAAATCTGCGAGTTGATGAACGGCCCCCCTTGAGAGCTCCCTGAAATAGTGGAAGGAATGGGATATACAAGAGATTAGAGTCTCCACGAGCAGGTAAAGCTGACACTTTTAAGATCTGAACATTGATATTAATGTGATTCTGTTCAGGTTCACATGATGAAGAAATCTGTCAATGTCTGGGTTATCTATATAGGCGTAGACACAGACGCACGCACAGTTTCTCTCAACAGGTTAAGCAAGGGTGAATTTATCAACTCCGAACCATCAGTTTCACTCACAAAGTAAGAATACGATATGTTGTATAGAACTCTAATGCTGTATTTCACTAATTATAGCTTAATACAGCTGATTTTTCATGATAGACTATGTATGTTAATTTTAAATACACTAAAGCTAAATCCAATTGACTTTAAATATATAAGCAGTTTATTAAACATTCTCAGTTCCGTGGACTAGGATGCAAAGCAGCTTCATTTTCACTCTAATCCCTATTTTTAAAATTGTATGAAACTGAATTTCCCCATGGTCTCCTTGATTTGACCTTAGGGCAGGATTCACACTCTCAGTCACTTTCTGTTAGTGAAGAATCTCGAGCTTGTAGAATTTTCGAATTCTATCCTCCCAGGTCAAACTCCAATCTCGACTCTATACCTTCAGTTTTGTCAAAGAGAGTTAATAATAATCCATAGCCGACTGACCTGTTACAAGATTAAGTGAATTAGCTGAAGCGCTTCAAACAGTGCCTGCTCCGGACCGAGCTCCGTGACTCGCTCCCAAGGGGGCCAGGTATGCTTCTGCTTGCAGAACTTGGGAGTGGGAGACAAAATGTGACATGCACTTTTCTCCTGTTTTCCTCTTCATCCCCTGCATCTATCTCACACACCGCCTCACCTCCCTCCCTTCTGGCACCCGTCAGTTTGCTCTCTACAGTGAAGAGTCTGTTTTGTTTGTTCGTTTGTTTTTTAGACTCCCCATCAAAGTGAGCATTTTAATCGAAAGAAAGGAAGGAAGGAGGAAGAAGAGAAGAGAAGAGAAAGAGAAAAGGAGCTGCTGGGTCTCTGTTCTCCTCGTTTTATTCCCCACACCTTCTGTCTGACTCCTGGGGAAACTGCTACCCAGGACCTACAGGACCCGTTCATGGAGCACAGGTTTCGAGCTGTCATATGCTCTGGGTCTCAGCTAGCTTCCAGTCGTTCCAGTTCTCATCTAGTATCATACCCTACAGATTCCTTTACTCATGGTTTCACTGCAAGTTCTTGAGACACATCAGCCTCACAAGGCTAAATGTCGGAAATGCTTGTCACTACAACTTTTGTAACACAAAGATGTCATCAGATGTATTTTAAAGAACATAAACTTCATGCAAATAAGGCTCTGGGTCTCACATGTCAATATTTAGATGACTTTAAAATAAGCAAACTTTGCTTTTACCTGTACAACTACAGAGCTTTTTACCCAAACACAGGTTATTCTCAGGCAAAAGAGCGAATACTTTTAAAAGACAGCACTGATTATTTATATGGTGTTTTAAAATATTCTGTATGAAGAGAGACACCATTTTTAGAAGTGGTTTCTGAAAGGTTTGTCAGAGGTGAAGTGGCAATGGTCACTGGGAGCTCAATTTAAATTTTAACTGCTATCAACCGACAGCTGTAACTGGAATTAACTTTCTGGACAGAAGACCATTCTAAGAGTAACATTCTGATATGGAAAAAATGAGATGCTCTGTCCATCTGACTAATAAAATATCAATAAAAGCCATCTGTTACAATGCTTTTAGGTAGTTCGAAGTTTGCAAACTCTCTTTTTCCAAATAATTAGCAATGCATAACTATGTGATTTAATTTTATATATGTAAAGACCTTTCATATATACAGGTATGTTAATAGCTAACATTTACTCAGAATGATTCTATCCAAAGATATGCATAATTTCTAGCCGTTAGAGTAACTCTTTTAGGTAGGTTTTATTAGCTATGGTTTGCATTTGCAAAGAGGAACTCAGAACAGTTAATTCTGTCACACAGATGATAATAATTAAACATCAATTTGAATTCAGTTTTTCCGCAGGGTGTTCATTTCCTGACTGTGTGACTAAGTCAGAATATGGTAAGAAACAAACCAATTCACTCCACAGAGCTCCAGAAAGGCTCAGGTACTATGGAAGATGGTGGGTGAGGTGTGTCTGCTAAAAAAAAAAAAAAAAAAAAAAAAAACCCACCAAGAAAAGCCTGCATAATAAGCAACTAGCAACACTGTGGACCCCAAGTCACATCCTTCTTACTAAGCACCCAAGCATCCTCAGGGAGCTCAGGCATAGGAAAAAGAGAAGGAGAGACATCATACTGAAAACAGAGAAACAAGTGGAAATCTATATGGTGAATGGTGAGATGCTCAGGTATGTTTTATTCCTTAGCTCCAAGTATGCTGGCAGTCTATACCACACACCTACCAAAAAAAGGATGAGGGAAGCTTCTTATGAAAAACTTGAAGGATTTCGGAGACTGTAGCTCACAATAAAGTTGTGCCCAAAGTATATCATTATAAAATTTTACAACACAGAAAAGAAGGAGAATACCCATACATTTCCAGAGAAAATAGATCATCTAAAAATGACTGAGAATCAAAGTGGCACAGGTTTCTTACAGCAACTGTAGGAAGACAAGAGAGCAATGTCTTCAAAATCCTAAGGGAAAATGATTTTCAAACTAGCATCCTGTACCTCACCAAACCAACAATCAATTAGGAAGTCGGCATAAAAATATTTTCATAAGTAGAGTACTTCAAGAAGCTTGCCCTCAATGTAACAATTCTCTGGAAGCTACTGGAAGATATGTCCTATACCAAAATGAGAAAATAAACCAAAAGAGAAGCCTGCTGATTTGTTATACACTTATCTATACGAATTACTTTCATAAAACCTAAGAGGTGCTCCGATGATAAGACCAGGGTTAGAATAATGGTTAATGGTTTTAGATTTTAGTGAGACTGGTACCAGAAGTTGAACATTAAAGCACTCATTCTAGGGGTGCCTGGGTGGCTCAGTGGGTTAAAGCCTCTGCCTTCGGCTCAGGTCATGATCCCAGGGTCCTGGAATCGAGCCCCGCATTGGGCTCTCTGCTCAGCGGGGAGCCTGCTTCTTCCTCTCTCTCTCTCTCTCTCTCTCTCCCTGCCTCCTTCTCTGCCTACTTGTGATCCCTGTCTGTCAAATTTAAAAAAAAAAAAAAATTTTTAAAAAAAGCACTCATTCTACAGACATCATTCACAGAATTGCCTAATGCATGCTAGGAATTATTACAATTAGCTACTTGACAAAATTTCTATTGTTTCTGAACCAAGCAAACATTTTTTGCCTAAACAGTTGCCTTAGCGTCCTACTTCCCATTTCTCACATGTCTAATCCATTCTTCATAGAGTTTGCAGTGTTCTCTTCCTAGAACAAATGTCAGGTCATGTAACACTCCCATTTCAAAAATTCTTCTAATTGCTCTTCAGATCTAAAACAGAAGTCTGAACGGCTTGGCCCAGCAGCTGAGACCTAAATGATCTATTATCAACCTACCTTTTCAGTCTCCTGTTTCATTACAATGGCTCTTCCAGCCACATATGACCACCTGCTGCTTCTCAGACGCAACAGAAATAAGTTCATTTTCTCTTAAAAAGCTATTTTTCCCCCATCTCCATGCACAGCACAGTTGGCATTCCAAAAAATACTCTGGCATAAATTAGCAATTCATTGTAGTAAAAGAGCAAAAAAAGAGTCTGCTACCATATAATCATATCCTGTATGTACCAACATAAAAAGTTAAGTGAAAACATTTTTCTCTGAAGAATTTATTTATTTATTTATTTGAGAGAGAGCGAGAGGGAGAGAGAATCTGAAGCAGACTCTGCACTGAGCACAGAGGCCAACACAGGCTTTGATCCACGACTCAAAAGATCATAACCTGAGCTATAACCAAGAGTCGGACACTCCACTGACTGAGCCACCCAGGTGGCCCAAAAATGTTCTTTCTATAGTGTATGTATGGATATCAAATTTACCCATTTTGGCATAATTTGCCCCCCCCCTTTTTAAAGATTTTTATTTATTTATTTGACAGACAGAGATCACAAGTAGGCACAGAAGCAGTCAGAGAGAGAGGAGGAAGCAAACTCCCCGACGAGCAGAAAGCCCGCTTCAGGGCTTGATCCCAGGAACCCGGGATCATGACCTGAGCCGAAGGCAGAGGCTTTAACCCACTGAGCCACCCAGGTGCCTCAATTTGGCCCTTTTTGATCAGGGCTATGTATTTATATGAAAATAAACAAAGGAAGATTCCCAGCCATGTAACTGACATTGTATAAAACTGTAATACTGGAAATTGTAAGAAAATGAGAAGAGAAGAGACTAAGGCATTTAATGTTGCACCTAAAGCAAAGGTAACTTTGGACTGAAAGTTTTAAAAAGGGAAATATGGGGGCACTGGGGCACCTTTGGCTCAGGTCCTGTGAGGCTCCCTGCTCTGTGGGGAGTCAGGTTCTCTCTCTCCCTCTGCTGCTCCCCCTGCTTGTAGTTTCTCTCATGCTGTCAACTAACTAACTAACTAACTAATCTTTGAAAAAAAAAAAAAAATATATATATATATATATATATATATATATATAAACTTTAAATAGACAAGTGGAACTATTTTTTAATTAATTAACACATCTCATTAATTTCCCATTAAAAATCTGTTGACTGGATCTCTGACCATTCATAATGCTTCCTGCCTGTCAACATTTTAGTATTTCCTAAATTGCCTAAGAATGCCATTGTTTCTGGGCTTAGAGAATTTTTAATACTTATAATTGGTTCCAAATAGTTTACCATGAAGGGGAACTCAAGGGCCTGAATATACTGAAAATTCTATAATCAGAATTCAAATAAATTGGTCCTAAAGAGTAACTTAACATGCAAGAGCTTGAAAAGAATTCGGTAAATCATTGTCAGCAATTTCTCTGAAACAATGCTCCAAATAACTTTCAGCTCAGAATACAAACCAAGAAATTTGGCTGTATAAAAGCAAAAGGATCCAAATGTTAACAAATGTAGCAGACCACAAGAAAGTTAAATAATCTGCTAAAAACAACTAAGAGTTAATAGTCTCAATCCTATTAAGTACAAAGAAAACAAAGTAACAAATGCAAAGCTAGTCTTTCAAAGAAATTTAGTATTAATATTCTACACAAAGTAGTGAAAGGTGCTTCCTCTTTTCAAGAATGTATCTTGGGACACCTGGGTGGCACTTGGGATTCTCACTGCCTCTCCCTCTGCCCCTCACCACCCCCAACTCTCTCTCTTTCTCTCTCTAAAATAAATAAATAAATCTTAAAAAAAAAAGAAAAAGAAAAAGAAAGCATACCTTACCTGCAAATACAAAACAAGATCTCCATGAACTCACATGGAGTGATTTCCAAGATAATTAAGTTGCAAAAGGAAGATACAAAAGAAAAAACACACACACAGATAATACATACATACATACTTATATATAGCATACTACCTTGTATATAACACCAAAGGGGATATAACAAAACACACACACTTATTTTTGTAAAACATAACATAGAAACAAAAAAATACAAACTGAATTACATTTATTCCAAATAGGTAAATAACCACAATCAAGAAAATAAAAAGAATTAATCCAGGTAACTTTTGCACAGTTATATGCCCTTAGTGGGATTTACTGTATGAATAATTAGAATGTAAAAACTGAATTTTATTTAATAGGTTTATTGTCAGAAGTAGTATGTGTGTAGCAATGCCTAAGCTGTTTTGTGTGTATCGCAGGACTGAGCAAATGAATAAATGCATGAACGGTGCTGGGAATCACAGTTCCTACTATGGGTTGGGGGGAGAGCCTCAGAATGGGGAAAGGAGAACTCTGTGGTGTTGGATTCTAAGCTGTGGTATCAGAATGAACTCTATCCACTGAAGGCCCAGAAGCAATGACAGCTGCTGGTAACAAGTAATCTAGATCTTGAATTGAACATAGTAAAAACAAAACAAAACAAAACAAAAGCAAAAGCACATATAGGACATGATACCTTTTGTGGAAGTTCAAACAAATTAAAATTTCAAACATACACTAAAAAAATTAACACTCCTCACAAAAAAATCAAGGTCTACTTTAAAAACATGACTGATTCTTGGGCTAGTTAAGGAAAATATAACAGAAAAATAGAATTTCTTCTACCAAAATATATTTAAAGTTAAAAAGTGCTCAAGGTCTGGTGGGGGCATGTTGAAAAGATACATGGGTCATGTTGAGCACATCTTTTCAATGTGTCTGTTGGCCATCTCTATGTTGTCCTTGGAAAAATGTCTATTTAAGTCTAGAAAGATATGTGTACCCCTATGTTTGCTGCAGCACTACTTACAAAAGCAAATCCAAAACAACAGTGTTGTGTGGTGACAGCACCTCATTTGTGATGAGCATAGCATAAGGTCTAATAGAGAAGCTGAATTACTTTGTTGTACACTTGAAACTAATGTAACATTGTGTGTTAACTATACTCAAATACGAAAAAAAAATTTTAAAGAGAGGAAAACCAAGAAACAGTTCTCAACTATAGAGAACCAAGGGTTATCAGAGGGCAGGTGGGCAGGGGGATGGGTTAAATAGGTGATGGGGATTAAGGAGGGCACTTGTTGTGATGAGTGCCGGGTGATGTATGGAAGTGTTGAATCACTAATTTCCACACCTGAAACTAATATAACACTGTATGTTAACTAATTAGAATTTAAATAAAAACTTGCAAAGAAAAAGACAAAGGAGTCAAGAGCAAGAGCCAAATTTGGAACAATTTGAGCATCCAAATGAAAAACAACAGGAATGGCTTATAACAATAAATATAAAAATAACCTATGAGTGCTAATAAAAAATACTTAGTAATTGATTTAGGCAAGAATCATTGAAGAATTCTAAAACTACTAGGTGTTGGTGAACAGGATATTCACACGCTATCAATGTACAACCAAGAAATTACTTACTCATGAGAGGTGGAAAAGGATCTTTTAAAATGAAGCAATCTCGTGGACAATGCCCCATTTAACTCAAACAAAGTGAGTGGCACCAATAATGAGATACACTGAGATCATGTGGCCTCTAGTGTGATACAATGAGGATCCTTCATCCACTAAGTAGTCCTACAAAACAGCATTACCCTGAAAAAGGTGAGCACTTTGTTGTTCATGTGTTGTATAATATGTAACTAGCATTCCCAGTTCTTGAGCTATAGTTAACCGAAGTTTGTCAATCTATGTTTGTATTTTCAAACACCTGTGGTATTCTCAATATATGTAACCAGAAATCAAATGAAAACAATAAAGGCAGAAAAATTATACTAAAGCTACACTACAGAAAAACACAAACAATTTAAAATTTTTATTTGCCTACGTTCACTCAATACACACTCATAGGATGCCTTTCTTTTCTTTCTTTTTTTAAGATTTTATTCATTCATTTGACAGACAGAGATCACAAGTAGGCAGAGAGGCATGCAGAGAGAGAGGAGGAAGCAGGCTCCCTGCTGAGCAGAGAGCCCGATGTGGGGCTCAATCCCAGGACCCTGGGATCATGACCTGAGCTGAAAGCAGAGGCTTTAACCCACTGAGCTACCCAGGTGCCCCCATAGGATACCTTTCTATGTGCTATGCTTTGACAGGTGTTAAGCAAACGAGGATGAATATGGCAAGGTACTTTAACTCTTTTCACAAAAATTTCAAATCCTAATAAATCCAATGAAAAAGAATATTTACCTTAATTCTAGTTTAAAAGGACTATATCATGTTGGTTCTAAATTAGTTAGAATCATCATTTAACTATATCAATCAATATAATGAGGCCACAGTAATATAAAATAAATATTAATTGATTAACTATAGACGTAGAAAATATAGTGATTAAAAACAGGGAATCTAGAATCATACTGCCTGGCTGAATCCTGGGCCCAAAGTAAAGTGGGGATGGGGTTCCTGGGTGGCTCAGTCGGTTAAGCGTCTGACTCTTGATGTTGGTTCAGATCATGATCTCAAGGTCTCGGGACTGAGCCCCACCTCTGGCTCCACGTTCAGTACAGAGTCTGCTTGAGAGTCTGTCTCCCTCCTCCTCTTACCCCATTTGGGTGCTCACTCTCTCTCTAAAATAAAAAAGTAAGTAAAATCTTTTAAAAAGAGTAAAATGGGGTGAGGAGTCAAGATGGCGGAGTAGTCGCAGGCTGAGACTACTTCAGCTAGCAGGAGATCAGTTAGATAGCTTATCTAAAGATTGCAAACACCTGCAAATCCATCGGCAGATCGAAAAGAAGAAGAACAGCAATTCTAGAAACAGAAAAACAACCACTTTCTGAAAGGTAGGACTGGTGGAGAAGTGAATCCAAAGCGACGGGAAGATAGACCGGGGGGGGGGGGGGGGACACGACTCCCGGCAAGCGGCGGAGCAACAGAGCACAAAATCAGGACTTTTAAAAGTCTGTTCCGCTGAGGGACATCCCTCCAGAGGCTAAACCGGGGCGAAGCCCACTTGGGGGCAGTGTGGCCTCAGGTCCCGCAGGGTCACAGAAGGATGGGGGGTGTCTGAGTGTCGCAGAGCTTGTGGGAACTAGAACGGGAAAGCCGGCTACAGAGACAGAGCTGACAGTAAGATCACAGCTCGGGGTTACCTTGAACCAGCCGCTGGCTCGGTGAGCTCGGAGCGCAGCCGGAGGTCAGGCAGACGGGAGTAACTGGGCGCTGTTCTCTGAGGGCGCACTGAGGAGTGGGGCCCCGGGCTCTCGGCTCCTCCGGGCCGGAGACCAGGAAGCCGCCATTTGTATTCCCGTCCTCCAGAACTCTACGGAAAGTGCTCAGGGAACAAAAGCTCCTGAAAGCAAACCCGAGCAGATTACTCAGCCCAGCCCCTGGTAAGGGCGGTGCAATTCCACCTGGGGCAAAGACACTTGAGAATCACTACACCAGGCCCCTACCCCAGAAGATCAACAAGAAATCCAGCCAAGACCAAGTTCACCTACCAAGGAGTGCGGTTTCAATACCAAGGAGAGTAGCAGAATTCCAGAGGAGGAGAAAGCAAAGCACGGAACTCAGGGCTTTCTCCCTGTGATTTTTTAGTCTTGCAGTTAATTTAATTTTTTTCTTTTTCATTTTTTCTCTCTTCTTCTGCTAAATTTTTTTTAACTTTTACCCTTTTCTTTTTTAATGTTTTTTAACTAGTTTCTCTAATATATATATTTTTTCTTTTTATACTTTTCTTTATTCTTTTTCTTTTTAAAATTCTTTTCTTTTTTTCTTTTTTTTTCTTTCTTTCTTTTTGAACCTCTTTTTCTCCCCTTTCTCCCCCTCTCACGATTTGGGATCCTTCTGATTTGGTTAAAGCATATTTTCCTGGGGTTGTTGCCACCCTTTTAGTATTTTACTTGCTCCTTCATATACTCTTATCTGGACAAAATGACAAGGCGGAAAAATTCACCACAAAAAAAAGAACAAGAGGCAGTGCCGAAGGCTAGGGCCCTAATCAATATAGACATTGGTAATATGTCAGATCTAGAGTTCAGAATGACAATTCTCAAGGTTCTAGTCAGGCTCGAAAAAGGCATGGAAGATATTAGAGAAACCCTTTCGGGAGATATAAAAGCCCTTTCTGGAGAAATAAAAGAACTAAAATCTAACCAAGTTGAAATCAGAAAAGCTATTAATGAGGTGCAATAAAAAATGAAGGCTCTCACTGCTAGGATAAATGAGGCAGAAGAAAGAATTAGCGATAGAGAAGACCAAATGACAGAGAATAAAGAAGCTGAGCAAAAGAGGGACAAACAGCTACTGGATCACGAGGGGAGAATTCGAGAGATAAGTGACACCATAAGACAAAACAACATCAGAATAATTCGGATTCCAGAAGAAGAAGAAAGAGAGAGGGGAGTAGAAGGTATACTGGAGAGAATTATTGGGGAGAATTTCCCTAATATGGCAAAGGGAACGAGCATCAAAATTCAGGAGGTTCAGAGAACGCCCCTCAAAATCAATAAAAATAGGCCCACACCCTGTCACCTAACAGTAAAATTTACAAGTCTTAGTGACAAAGAGAAAATCCTGAAAGCAGCCCAAGAAAAGAAGTCTGTAACATACAATGGTAAAAATATTAGATTGGCAGCTGACTTATCCACAGAGACCTGGCAGGCCAGAAAGAGCTGGCATGATATTTTCAGAGCACTAAACGAGAAAAACATGCAGCCAAGAATACTATATCCAGCTAGGCTATCATTGAAAATAGAAGGAGAGATTAAAAGCTTCCAGGACAAACAAAAACGGAAAGAATTTGCAAATACCAAACCAGCTCTACAGGAAATATTGAAAGGGGTCCTCTAAGCAAAGAGAGAGCCTACAGGTGGTAGATCAGAAAGGAACAGAGACCATATACAGTAACAGTCACCTTACAGGCAATACAATGGCACTAAATTCATATCTCTCAAATAGCTACCCTGAATGTTAATGGGCTAAATGCCCCAATCAAAAGACACAGGGTATCAGAATGGATAAAAAAACAAAACCCATCTATATGTTGCCTCCAAGATACTCATTTTAAGCCCGAAGACACCTCCAGATTTAAAGTGAGGGGGTGGAAAAGAATTTACCATACTAATGGACATCAGAAGAAAGCAGGAGTGGCAATCCTTATATCAGATCGATTAGATTTTAAGCCAAAGACTATAATAAGAGATGAGGAAGGACACTATATCATACTCAAAGGGTCTGTCCAACAAGAAGATCTAACAATTTTAAATATCTACGCCCCCAATGTGGGAGCAGCCAACTATATAAACCAATTAATAACAAAATCAAAGAAACACAGCAACAATAACACAATAATAGTAGGGGACTTTAACACTCCCCTCATAGAAATGGACAGATCATCCAAGCAAAAGATCAACAAGGAAATAAAGGCCTTAAACGACACACTGGACCAGATGGACATCACAGATATATTCAGAACATTTCATCCCAAAGCAAAAGAATACACATTCTTCTCTAGTGCACATGGAACATTCTCCAGAATAGATCACATCCTCGGTCCTAAATCAGCTCAGCCGGTATCAAAAGATTGGGATCATTCCCTGCATATTTTCAGACCACAATGCTCTGAAGCTAGAACTCAACCACAAGAGGAAGTTTGGAAAGAACCCAAATACAAGGAGACTAAACAGCATCCTTCTAAAGAATGAATGGGTCAACCGGGAAATTAAAGAAGAATTGAAAAAAAAATCATGGAAACAAATGATAATGAAAATACAACGGTTCAAAATCTGTGGGATACAACAAAGGCAGTCCTGAGAGGAAAATATATAGCGGTACAAGCCTTTCTCAAGAAACAAGAAAGGTCTCAGGTACACAACCTAACCCTACACCTAAAGGAGCTGGAGAAAGAACAAGAAAGAAACCCTAAGCCCAGCAGGAGAAGAGAAATCATAAAGATCAGAGCAGAAATCAATGAAATAGAAACCAAAAAAACAATAGAGAAAATCAACGAAACTAGGAGCTGGTTCTTTCAAAGAATTAATAAAATTGATAACCCCCTGGCCAGACTTATCAAAAAGAAAAGAGAAAGGACCCAAATAAATAAAATCAAGAATGAAAGAGGAGAGATCACAACTAACACCAAAGAAATACAAACTATTATAAGAACATACTATGAGCAACTCTACGCCAACAAATTTGACAATCTGGAAGAAATGGATGCATTCCTAGAAACATATAAACTACCACAACTGAACCAGAAAGAAATAGAGAGCCTGAACAGACCCATAACCAGTAAGGAGATTGAAACAGTCATTAAAAATCTCCAAACAAACAAAAGCCCAGGGCCAGACGGCTTCCAGGGGGAATTCTACCAAACATTTAAAGAAGAACTAATTCCTATTCTCCTGAAACTGTTCCAAAATAGAAATGGAAGGAAAACTTCCAAACTCATTTTATGAGGGCAGCATCACCTTGATCCCAAAACCAGAAAAGGATCCCATCAAAAAAGAGGGCTATACACCAATATCCTTGATGAACACAGATGCGAAAATACTCACCAAAATACTAGCCAATAGGATTCAACAGTACATTAAAAGGATTATTCACCACGACCAAGTGGGATTTATTCCAGGGCTGCAAGGTTGGTTCAACATCCGCAAATCAGTCAATGTGATACAACACATCAATAAAAGAAAGAACCAGAATCATATGATACTCTCAATAGATGCTGAAAAAGCATTTGACAAAGTACAGCATCTCTTCCTGATAAAAACTCTTCCAAAGTGTAGGGATAGAGGGCACATACCTCAATATCGTCAAAGCCATCTATGAGAAACCCACTGCAAATATCATTCTCAATGGAGAAAAACTGAAAGCTTTTCCACTAAGGTCAGGAACACGGCAGGGATGTCCATTATCACCACTGCTATTCAACATAGTACTAGAAGTCCTAGCCTCAGCAATCAGACAACAAAAGGAAATTAAAGGCATCCAAATCGGCAAAGAAGAAGTCAAATTATCACTCTTCGCAGATGATATGATACTATATGTGGAAAACCCAAAAGACTCCACACCAAAACTGCTAGAACTTGTACAGGAATTCAGTAAAGTGTCAGGATATAAAATCAATGCACAGAAATCAGTTGCATTTCTCTACACCACCAACAAGACAGAAGAAAGAGAAATTAAGGAGCCAATCCCATTTACAATTGCACCCCAAACCATAAGATACCTAGGAATAAACCTAACCAAAGAGGCACAGAATCTATACTCAGAAAACTATAAAGTACTCATGAAAGAAACTGAGGAAGACACAAAGAAATGGAAAAATGTTCCATGCTCCTGGATTGGAAGAATAAATATTGTGAAAATGTCTATGCTACCTAAAGCAATCTATACATTTAATGCAATTCCTATCAAAGTACCATCCATCTTCTTCAAAGAAATGGAACAAATAATTCTAAAATTTATATGGAACCAGAAAAGACCTCGAATAGCCAAAGGGATATTGAAAAAGAAAGCCAAAGTTGGTGGCATCACAATTCCGGACTTCAAGCTCTATTACAAAGCTGTCATCATCAAGACGCATGGTACTGGCACAAAAACAGACACATAGATCAATGGAACAGAATAGAGAGCCCAGAAATAGACCCTCAACTCTATGGTCAACTAATCTTCGACAAAGCAGGAAAGAATGTCCAATGGAAAAAAGACAGCCTCTTCACTAAATGGTGTTGGGAAAACTGGACAGCCACATGCAGAAAAATGAAATTGGACCATTTCCTTACACCACACACAAAAATAGACTCAAAATGGATGAAGGACCTCAATGTGAGAAAGGAATTCATCAAAATCCTTGAGGAGAACATAGGCAGCAACCTCTTCGGCCTCAGCCACAGCAACATCTTCCTAGGAACATCGCCAAAGGCAAGAGAAGCAAGGGCAAAAATGAACTACTGGGATTTGATCAAGATCAAAAGCTTTTGCACAGCAAAGGAAACAGTTAACAAAATCAAAAGACAACTGACAGAATGGGAGAAGATATTTGCAAACGACATATCAGATAAAGGACTGGTGTCCAAAATCTATAAAGAACTTAGCAAACTCAACACCCAAAGAACAAATAATCCAATCAAGAAATGGGCAGAGGACATGAACAGACATTTCTGCAAAGAAGACATCCAGATGGCCAACAGACACATGAAAAAGTGCTCCATATCACTCGGCATCAGGGAAGTACAAATCAAAACCACAATGAGATATCACCTCACACCAGTCAGAATGGCTAAAATCAACAAGGCAGGAAATGACAGATGCTGGCGAGGATGTGGAGAAAGGGGAACCCTCCTACACTGTTGGTGGGAATGCAAGCTGGTGCAACCACTCTGGAAAACAGCATGGAGGTTCCTCAAAATATTGAAAATAGAACTGCCCTATGACCCAGCAATTGCACTACTGGGTATTTACCCTAAAGATACAAACGTAGTGATCCGAAGGGGCACGTGCACCTGAATGTTTATAGAAGCAATGTCCACAATAGCCAAACTATGGAAAGAACCTAGATGTCCATCAACAGATGAATGGATCAAGAAGATGTGGTATATATACACAATGCAATACTATGCAGCCATCAAAAGAAATGAAATCTTGCCATTTGCGACAACATGGATGGAACTAGAGCGTATCATGCTTAGTGAAATAAGTCAAGCGGAGAAAGACAACTATCATATGATCTCCCTGATATGAGGAAGTGGTGATGCAACATGGGGGCTTAAGTGGGTAGGAGAAAAATTAATGAAACAAGATAGGATTGGTAGGGAGACAAACCATAAGTGACTCTTAATCTCACAAAACAAACTGAGGGTTGTTGGGGGGAGGGGGCTTGGGAGAAGGGGGGTGGGGTTATGGACATTGGGGGGGGTGTGTGCTTTGGTGAGTGCTGTGGGGTGTGTGGACCTGGTGATTCACGGACCTGTACCCCTGGGGATAAAAATATATGTTTATAAAAAATTAAAAATTAAAAAAAAAGAGTAAAATGGGGATGATATAACTAAGTTACAGAGATGTTATAAAGATTAAAGTATAAGGTACATGAAAGGATCTTACCATAAAAGACTTGCACGAGAACGTTCATAGCAGCACTGTTTGTAATAGTCAAAAACCGGAAATGTGCTAATGTTCATCCATGCATGAATGGATAGGGAATATATGGTATATCTATTCAATGAAATACCACTCAGTAATAAAAAGGAACTACAAATGCTATTCTACTATTTTAATCTTAATTTTTTAAAACAGCTTTGTGGTGTAACTGATACATTAAAACATGCATACATCAATGGATACAATTTGGTGAGTTTGGACATATGTATACATCATGAAACCATCACCGCTAGCAAAGTAATAAACATATCCACCACCTCTGAAAGTTCCCTTTTGCCCCCCACCCCTTCCCCTTTTTTGGGGTAAGACTGTAACAGGAGATCGTGAAGAAATTTTTATTAAGAGGGTAGGTCTCATCCAAATTCTATTCTAAACCAAAGATCAGAAGATGAGAAATCACGTTTCATTTGGTAAAAATCCCTTCTTGTTTATTAATGGAACTTCACTATGACTTCAAAGATGGGAAATGGCCAGAGGAATCTTTTTTCAAAGGCTTCACCTCAGAGGAAAGAGTATTCCTTCAAAAATGCTTGTAGCATTATTCTGTTTTAAAAGTATATTTTATCTTAATGCAAAAAATAAAAAAAAAAGAACCCACACAGAATGTGTCCTCCCTTAAAGTATACTAAACTTATAAATTTTAAAATGTGTTAATTTGAAATGTAAGGTTCTGAAGTAAATGAACTTCAAATTAACTGCGTTCAAAGCATCTCATATATTTTTTATAGAAATCTAATTAATTTGGGAAAAGCATTTACTTTGTATTTAGCCCTAATTTGAATAAACAGATCTTCATTTGACAAGGTTTTGTAATACATTAGGAAAATATTTTGTAGACTAATTTATACTGATGAAATTAATTCCCACAATTTTTACTGTTTTAAAAGCTTTCAGCTAAATGTGTGTAGCACTGAATGCTATTATTTTAAAATATAATACATAAAAATTATAAATATTCAATAGGAAGATGCACTATTAGTTAGAGAATCACTTACAGGAAATTCCAAGGAAGGGGAAAAGTTTTAAGATACTTTTATCCTTCCTTAGAATGAACATGTCTGAACAGCAAGATATCTTTAATATCAACACTTTCAGATCTAAGAAGAATAAGTCCATCACATTTGATAGAAGCAGCACCCTGGTAAGTTTTAAAACTGAAGCAAAAGAATCCTAAGGCCTTGACTCACTAAAAGACCACTTCAACAACAGATTTCCACAAAAGGATAGAAGCCAGCAATGGCTTAAATGGGGAAAAAAACTGAGGTACACTTTCTAAGGGATCTAAAAAAATCTAACTAAATTCCTTACAGAGATACATACAGTAAAACACAAAGACTGCTACTAATAAAGAAGTGTTTACTTCTTTATTAGTTAGCAACAGGAACCACCTAGAGCTACCATAAGCCAAAGAAAATAAATATACAAGAAAATACAAAGATATACAGAACATGATCCTAGAAATCATTACAAAACTAAGCCTCATAAAAGGCATTAGCAGGGGACGCCTGGGTGGCTCAGTTGGTTGAGCAGCTGCCTTCTGCTCAGGTCATGATCCCAGTGTCCTGGGATCGAGTCCCACATCGGGCTCCTTGCTCGGCCAGGAGCCTGCTTCTCCCTCTGGCTCTGCCTCTGCCTGCCTCTCTGTCTGCCTGTGCTCGCTCGCTCTCTCTCCCTCTATCACTGACAAATAAATAAATAAATAAATAATCTTTAAAAAAAAAAAAAAAAAAAGGCATTACCAGGACCCTTCCAAGGACCCAAAAGTAGAAGTTTATGCACTTCTTCTTTAGAACACTGCAACCACCAAGCATGGCAGCAAGAGTAAGGTTGTGAAATACAGACAGAGCTGCTGGGGGTCCAGCCCTAGAACTTTGAGAGTTCCCAGAGGAAGGAGAAATGCTTTAAGTAGGGAGGTCTAAACAAAAAGAGTATAAGATTTAAAAAAGAAAGTGCTACATGTCCACATTCCTGAAATTTACCTTGACAATATTATCCTAACAAATAATCTGGAATGGTGGGTCAGGCAGATTTGGTTGAAGGGGAATATATAATAAACAAGCAAAACTGAAAGAGCCCCTGGTTTTAAATCCCATCTATATACAGAAATGATTCCCCAAATCACATTTCTAGCCTGGACTTTTCCCCTAAGTAATCAGACTCATCCAGTGAACTATCAATGTGCTATGTTAAGCGGGTATCTCCAAGTTGTCTGAACGTGTCCACAAAATCTTTATTCCTGTCCTACTCTTTCTCATACTATCCTCACTGATCATCCCAAACCCCAGGAATCTATCCTAGATTTCTCACTTTCTGGTACTTTCATTCTGAACCCCAAACTTACTGATGCTCCTTCCCAAGTATGTCTCAAATCTCGCTGCTTCTATCCCCAGTGCTGTTCCTGCTGTTAGGAAAAGTATGATGTGCTGCTTAGATTACAGTAACAGCATCTTCCTATCAACACAACTTCCCCTTCTGAAAAAAAAAAAAAAATCTCTCTTTGTATGGTTAGGGTTAACAATCCATAGTCTCCTCTGATTCATTGTGCTTCTGGTTTTTAGAAAGTATGTTTCCAATATAAATTTCTTTATACTTAAGTAAAATAAGGTTTGTCAGAGAAGTTCCTTCCATCCTTCCCTCGCAGATAACTAGATAACTATTTTTAGAAGTTGTTTTCCCTTCCACTGATTTTAAATATAAGCAAATATAAACCTATTTCCCCATTTTTAGATTAAAAATTATATAGCACACAAAATTTTCTGCACCTTGATTTTTCCCCCCACTTAATATATGCTGGACATCTCTCAATAGAAGAGTAAATGTGAGACATGCATATATTGCATACACATCCCCCCCAGCCCCCCTCCACATACATTGCCAACCCCCCCGCCCCACCATACACCCTTCCTCTAGGAAATAATTTTTGGTAAATTATAGGGCATCACCTACTTCACCAATTAATCATTGATCAGCTGAGGACTGACATTCAGCCCTAACCATAGTCAGTGATCAGCTTAGGGCTGATATACGGTTCCAGTATAGTTTTAGTTTCCTCGTTTAGAAACTTCTTCGAGGTGGGCGATGAGCCACCACAAGTCCCACCTCCTGCACACCGCAAGGATTGAAGAGGGTTGAGTGAAGACCTCCTATCTGGCTCCATCCGGAGCCATGGGTAAAAGGTGCTCTAGCACCCACTAGTGCTCAATCCCTATCCTTACATATGCCCACAGAAGGAGACAGCCTTGGCAATGGCAGCCCAGCAGACAAATTCTCAGGTCTACCCAGGCCGTAGCTACCTGCTGCCTATCTACATCCCCTCCAGTTGCTCCTTCTAGTAACCACAGACTCTATAGGACTGGCTCTGCAATACCACAAGCAATCCCGTAAAGGCAGGACACCATGGAAGCTCGAAGATTTGAGACTGGGAAGATGCCCTGGACAGGTAACCCCTTTTTAATACTGTGCTGAGTTTCACAAACTCATCACTGAATGTCCAGCTAACGTCAGCATAGTAATATTAATTTTATCAATAAAAATAACAGCTAATCTTACCCATCATTTGTTCAGTGAATAGAACTGTTATAAATAAATATTACCTTATTTTGGTTATTATATTTATTATCATCATGTCCATTTACCAGAAAAGAAAACTTTAGCATAGTCAGGAATCAAGCCCGGGCAGCTCAACAACAGAGCCCAAGTTCACCACTTTTTTTTTCTATCTTTCTCTTTCTCTCATTAAGTCTAAACTTATTTAATATGAAATTCTAATAAATTACTTTTTTTTGCATTTGATGTTACTAGAGACAGTGAATATACAAAGACACCTGCCAGTATGGCAGGTTAGAAAACATTTTCATGTTAACTGGTCAGTTCAGCAGACGCTGATAAAGGATTCTGTACTGTGAACAAAATTATTACTATTTGAGAAAGTTTCTAGTTATTGTCACTGCAAGTCAACTAATGACTACAAATTGAATGGAAAAATAACGGGATGAGTTTGAAATAGTTCCCAATGTCAAATCACGGTTCAGAAAAGCATATTCATGTAGTTAGTCTTAGCAGCAAACCAAAGATCACGCAATGATTTCTAAAAATAAACAATTTTGAAATCACTAGAATAATTTCATAGCTTTTGCTACAACTTAATACCCTTCAGTAACTAGTTTTATTATAGATGAACTTTAATTTAGTGAGAGAACAAATAAATATATTCAATTTATTTACTCTTTATTCATATGTCAGTTTATACAAGTTCATACCACTTGTTAAATATTTTTAATGTTACCTGAGTCCATATAACGTCCTCACAAATGTACAGCACCTTGACTTATTTACAGAGTACAAAGCACAAACATGCACAAATCACATCCTGACCTCTTATTAAAAACAGCAGCACAGGGGAGCCTGGTGGCTCAGTTGTTAAGTGTCTGCCTTCAGCTCAGGTCATGATCCCAGGGTCCTGGGATAAGCCCCACTCAGGCTCCCTGCCCAGTGGAAAGCCTGCTTCTCCCTCTCCCTCTCCACTCCCCCTGCTTATGTTCCCTTTCTGTCTCTCTGTCAAATATATAAATAAAAAAAAAAATCAAATAAAAAAGCCCCAAAGAACAGAAGCACAGAATGAAAAGAACTCCTTTGAGATTCAAGTCAGAATCTTGAATCAGAGACAGAAAATGTCAGAGAACGTGGCAGAAAAGAAATTATTTTAAGATATTATTAAGAGCAACCTTATCCACAGGAAAAAAATCAGAAACCAACTAAATATCCACAACTAAAAATTGCTGAATAATATGGTATACCCATGTAATAATATATTGTATAATTTGTGTATGTGATGTTGTGAAGTACATACGTTGGCAAGAAAAGATATTTTTGAGTGGAACAAAAGCAGATTATAACGCTATGTAAGAAACCCATTTTAATTTTAAAAATACGTATGCAAATAAAAATGTCCATAAAAGGATACCAAAAAATAGAAGCAATGGCATTCTCATGATGGAAATATGAGTAGTTATTCTTTTTTGTCATGTGTAATTTCTTATTTTTCTATAATGAACATGTATTATTTACACTTTAAAAACAGCAATAAAGAATTTGTTTAGGTATAAAAGTTACATAAAAAGGCAGATCTTCTCACAGGACATCATCCAAGGTATTTCAGGGGAGAAGTGCAGTGCGTTAGCTCTGACACTTGAATCCTGGCTCTCTTGCATCCTTATTATATAACCCCAGACAAGTTACTTACCCTTACTGTGCTTCAGTGTCCTCTCAGGAAAATAGAGACACCAACAAAAGCTGGGTCTTAGGGTAATTGTGAGGGTGAAAAGACTTAATTTATAAAAAGTGCTTAAAATAGTGCTTAGTCTATAATCATTCATTCTATTACAGCTGATGTTATTCATGGAACTGTAATAACCTGTTACCAGTATACTCAAAATACAGATTTTCAAACTTCAAAAATATTTTAATCTATCATCTTGAAAAAGGTATTCATTATAAAAATTTTTAAAAGATAAAAAATTTTGTAAATACTTTTTATCTGGATGGCTGATGCTTAATTAAATTTATACTCAAAGAAGAATTTCCTAAGTTACCAGTGACCAAATTCCCTTACAGTGTTCTTTCCTTAACTACTAAAACAAGGCACAATGAGTAAAAGATAGTATAAACTGTAAAAGGCAAAGGACTTCATAACTAACTAGACCTTAAATAACTACCATACTAATTCTCAGAATCCATTTAAATTATCTTAGTTTTAGTTGACAGCATTACTGAAATCCTCAAAGACTTAAATATAACCAAACTTTCTAAGAAAATATTTATCTTTATCAAACAAAAGGAAAAAGATACACCAAGACATCAAAATACCTCTCAGCTTCAGTAGGTAATTTTTGACTCATTCATCAGAGATTTTAATGTAATTTATTTTCTTACAGGCAGGAATGAGAGCTCTCAAAATGAGAGCCCCACATTGAGATTGCTTACAGGAGGGATTTTTCAGAATTCTAAAATTAAAACAGAACCTCAATTTCATTTCACCAAAGGCTGTTAAATTAAGTTGGTATTCACCTCTTTGAAACAGCTCAGTAATTATTTAACATGAATGAAGCAGGAGTATCTACATGACATGTAACTCCTATCCCTGTCTTTTTAATTCAACTGTCGGCGTCAATCCCCGTGGCCCGATAAAAGTTTGCGTCCATTTAGGCCTCTTCTCCTTTTGCTTCTCAAAACTCAAACTGTGAGTCACATTTGTCACCTATTTCATCCATCTCCCTACCCACTTCCCTTCTGGTAATCAACAGTTTTGTTTTTTATATTTATGAATCTGTTTCTCTTTTTTGTTGTTGTTGGTTTTCTCTTTGTCTGAATAATCCTTTTTTAAAAGCATTGACCTGATCTCTGGTTACAAACACTTA
This sequence comes from Mustela lutreola, assembly GCF_030435805.1. Taxonomy (NCBI): domain Eukaryota; kingdom Metazoa; phylum Chordata; class Mammalia; order Carnivora; family Mustelidae; genus Mustela; species Mustela lutreola. Next base: position 40,159,832 of record NC_081303.1, read on the forward strand.
CAGCTTCAGTTCTGCCATTAATGAATTTTATGATCTTAGTAAAATCACATGTCTCTGGGTTTCAGTTTTGTAATCAATCAAAGATACCTTTAAAGACTACCATTTAATTTCTATCATTCTAACTACCTACTACCAGACAAATATCTCGGACAAAAAAAAAAGGAATGTGAACAATCAATATAGATTCACCACAGAAAACACAGAAATTCTACCATTTTAATATTAGAAATGTATAAACACAGGTGCTCAGGGCCCTGTGTATGGTTGTGCAGTTTGTGCACTGCAAAAAGTTACCTGGGGATTTGTCAAACCTTACAACTGGAGGTTGTAAGGTTCTTCTTATATAGGTGCTATCTACCCATGATGTACACCTTTTTCTAACTTGTACACACAGCAGGCTGGACATTTATCTGAACTGCACAAAGACATCTCACTTTATAGCACCTTATACTTCTGCCGGCAGAAGTAGCACAATACAAAAATTCTATACTACTGTAAGCGACTGATCTCATCACATAGAAAGACCTTCAAAACACAAAGATGGAGAAGTCTTTAATATTAATTTCTCTTCGAACTGGCCCTATATAAAGCTACACACACACACACACACACACAAACACACACACACACAGAGTCTGTCTCTCTGTCTTCAGAGGAAAAAATGTACATAAACAAAAACCTGAAATCAAAGAAAAAGTTTACCAAGAATCTGAACAAACCATGTAATATATATGACCTTCACTGCTCTAAGACACGAAACATTTCTGTGACAAAAGCATCTGGAAAATGCAGACAGAATTTTTTTGTATTTGCCTTCTTCACAAAGAAATTGTGAAAATTCACAGAATAATCTTTATAAAGCAGTTAAAAATGCACCTAAAGTATACATAATTTGTTGAGTATTAAATTATTTTAAAAGTAACATTTAAATAAAATGTATAAGTCAATATGTTTTAATGCTCCTAATTTTAATATAACATCAAAATTAATAGCATGAACCTTGTGAAGCAGCCATAAGGAAGAGAATGACAGGTGTGTATATATATATGTCTGGGCCACATACCCCAAAGAAATAAGTGGGGCTGGAAATTATTTTAAAAAGCATTTTCAGTTAACTCACCCTAAAAACACAACATATGGTTCTAGTTCTATAGCTATGCCACAATATGTAAATATAGCTTGGTAATCTCTGTGGTGAACTAAAAATGAAAAGTCATGAATAACAGACATTCTAATAATTTTACACTAAATTTGTTCTTTACTTATAAAGTCATCTTTAATAGGCTTCTCCTATCTAACATAGAAATGCATGAATGGAATTTCAGAGGTTCTAGTTATCACTCTTGAACAAGATAGCCACAGCCTACTACTTAACTCTGAAACCTTTTTAAAAATAAAATAGGATTATCAGAAAATGTCTTTAATTTTAAGAACAACACAGCAAAGATAAAATTAAAACTGTGAACAAGGGAAATTGGATATATTATTTAATGTTTATTTTTCCTGGAAAAATTTCTTATAGATATCCTTTCCTTCTGTAATTCAAAAAAATGGAAGATTAATATGGCCACCTAGAGGAGAAAACATGATAACAAATATGTCATCACATTTCTTACTTTTTCTAGAGTATCTGTATTTCAGCTTTATATAGATAAACTGTTCTAAAGGGCTCAACTGAAGAGGTTAATCATGTATGAAAGAGACCTTGTTTGGATACTAGAGTAGCAGGGATGACCTAACAGAAGCTAAAACCATATTCAGTTTGCAGTGGACCTGACAACTAGAATTTTTAAAACTTACCATGTGACCTTAAGTTAAAAATTACCTACTTCATCTAAAATCTCTTCTCACTTGTGCAAAATGGGGATAATCTTATCTACCACAATGATTTGCAGTGAAGATTAAGTAGTATGGTGTGGACAGAAACTAACAGTCAGGTACGCAATAGGAGCTCAATATGGTAGTTCTTACTACCCTGTCAGAAAGTTCTATATTGTTCTCTCCTAGGCCTATCCAGGCCCTCCCTAACCCTTTCTAATTTTACAGGTATTTCCAGCACTGGGTATTCCAAAGCTTCTCTACTAGAATTATTCAGTATTGAGAAATAAACTAATGGTTCCTTATACCAGCACTAATGAGGTAATAGTATGTCATGTAAAAAATGGACATTTAAAAGTATTTTCCTTTCTACCTTGTAGTTCCCTTTATAGTTATCTCAACTTACACCTCAGTTAACTCTGATCCTTATAAACTTGCAGAATATGCACAATAAAAGGTCAGAGCAATTAAGAGAAACACAAACTACTGCATCTATCCCTTTACATGTACCTCAAAAAAGTGAACCAAATCCTACCAAGAGAATTATACTCAGCAGTCCTCTTAGGCAAGCAGCCAGGCAGTGAGCAGTATTTCTGCTGAGTTAGCTATACAGAGAACGACCACCAAATCCCTTCCCTTCCCAAACAGATGTGAGGAGGGTTTCCACTGCTGGGCTGGAAGGTGAAGGTGAATCCTGTGGTTAGAATCTTGTATGTACTTCTGCATCTTTGTGAGGGGGCATGTCAAGAATTTACTATCACTCGAAATTACTTTTACCTAAGACCATGAACTCTGAATCAGTCTCCCCCTCCAATCAAATTCTCTTTTCTTACCCCATTTCACTGAATCGATTTTGAGCTCAAAGCAGCTTTGACTTTTCAATAAGCAATAACATATGATACAAAACTATTCTCCTATTCTACTGTTTTCCTACATTATCACTTGGTCATCTCTCCATCCTAAAGCTCAATGACAGCATTTTAATAATAAGGAAATCCATCTCCATCTGGATGTTCCAGACATTTCTGATTCAGCATGATGGAGACTGAATTACCTCCTCCCACACAAACTTACTTCCCTAATACTCTGAACTAATTAAAAATCCTGATTCTTTACTCACTGCACATATTCAATCATTCAAGATATATTGAGACCATCTTAAAATCTATGAAATCTGTGTCTCCAAACTCACTTCCAATGAAGATCTCATCATTGTTTATCTAACTGGTCCTTTTTACCTCTAGTACCTCAATTCATTTTCCGTTACAATAGTTAAATATTCTTAAATACATTTCTAAAAGTTCCATGTCGTCCAGTTTAAAAATCTTACAGGACTCTGTATTTCCTATAAGATAATAAACTCCTGAACATGGTGTTCAAACCTATCACCTTCCTATTCTCCAAACACAGATCCTAAGCTAAAGACACTAAAATACACTCTCATTTGCTTTCATGCAATCTCTATTCCATGGCTGTTGAAACAGTTCTTACTCAAGTCCAGTTCACCTACTCTGTGAAGACTACATTACACTTCCCCATCTCCCCACCTCCCAAACAACAGAGTCACCTCCTTCTCTGAATGTCTACAGCACTTTGTTCATGAAACTAATAGACCTCTTACCATATTGTATCACACATATTGTCTACGGTCTTACTCCTCTAGCCTGTGGATTCTTTGAAACAAGCTTGTTTTATCCATCTTTACATCCACAGTATCTAATATGGCACAGGAAAGCTTTCGACAAATGTTTATGAAATAAATCTAATTTCGGAATGCCTAAAGTCATTCTAGCCTGGGTGCTTTATCAATTAATAGAGAGTAGAAACGGTAGCAAAGTAGAGATGGGTCCCAAATATATAGGTAAAATGAAAAGAAAAGGTGACTCCAGGACATCGGCCCCAGTTCTAGAGCTTAGAGCAAGAAAAAAAAAAAACTAGTGAGGTTATGCTTCTCTCCTCTCTGCTCTTCTCCCAGACTAGAGCCTTGCTATGATAACAGAACCATGGGGAAGCCATCAAGACAGCACAGAAGTGTAGGGAGTGAGGGGGAAAAAGCAGTGAGGAGGAAAAAATAAAAACCCTAAACTGAAGCTGCAAAAAGGAAAGTATCCAGGGTCACAGATGACAAGTGCAGGCCTCGTTCACGGCCGCTCACGCTCATCACCACCACTGTATCCACACCCTCAGCCACAATGACCTTTTACTGGTCACTCGCCCACAGGGGCCAGAACTTTGCTAAAAACTACCACATATACCATGTAATGTTCATGACAACCCTATCAGGAAGGTATGATCCACATTTTAGAGACAATGAAACAAATCGGAAAACCATTAACTATCCTGCCCAAGGCTTGTAGCTAATATGTTAGGTCAGTATGTTAAGTTCCAGAGCCAGAATGTAAACAAGGATCAGGTTCAAAGCCCATTCTCTTGCAGCTCTACTATTAACATGCCGGTGGAAGGGGTGGACATGGGCTGGAGACTGGCTTTACTGCTTCACATCACTCGGTTATCTTTGTAAACACGTGTTTTTTTTTCTCTAGTATTAGAAAGGTATTTTTGTGTGTAGAGTCTAATATTTTTTATTTCTTCCCCACCACCTCATAATAAGTTTCCTATATAGTAATTACTCAGTATTTGATTAGTTTCTTATTATAAATTGTGTCCTAGTAGAAATAAAAAGGAGGTACATACCTCAGTCATTAGCTAGCCTTAAGTCAAATTAAAAAAACAAAAAGATGACTTAGCTCCTTTGACAACTCTATGAGCTGGGGTAAGACTTTACATAATCAATAGTTATAAGACCCTTAAACACAAACCATGGCTATAAAATGAAGGACAGTTTGTGTTCGATGTAATAAAAAATTGCTGTCTAAGATATACTGCTTCCTTCTTCATACCTGAGTATAAAGATAATAATTACTAGGAGTAATTATTATAGGATACATTCTATCAAGCATGTGAGCAACCTACAGAAAACATGGAAATAAATATGCCTTAATTAATAGCAATTAATTTCCCTTATAGAAAGATGTAAAAACATGTTAGAGTGGACATGTATCTTGTATATAGGCTAAGTTTTAAGTCAATGTCAGTACATAAAGCAAAGATCAATTAGAGACAAAGTTATCCTTAAAAATTCCTAGAGTCACCCTTAAAGCAAAGTGTAATACAGTATGAGCTCTCAATCCAACCTGGACACTTTCTTCCTCCACAGAACAGATCACCATTTCTCCTGCTGTGTGCCACATAAAGTATATGGCTTCTGTTTAGGGGCCACAATGAATGAAAAAGCATACACTGACACACCAGAGTCAAGTTTAACACTATAAGAGACCTAGACTCTGCCAGTTCCTATGCCAGGTGTTTGGAGACTGATTCCAAAGTGAGAGAACATCAGACTACCATCTTCTACCTCACTCTTACATTGTATAAAGAGAAACAGAATTACTATGGTATGTAAATTTTTTGGTGTTTTACTTTTAGAGGTTTGGGGTTTTGGCTTCAGTCCAAAGATCTGAATTTTGCTAAATTATATTCATAGAAATGTGACTCTGTTTATCTCTTGTTTATCACACAGCCACAGATGGCTAGAATTTTGGGTACAAATAATCTAATACTATAGTGTGTGATCTAAAAAAATAAAATAAGTCATCTGTGTTACCTTCGTCTATTGATGCTTCACTACTGTAGCCATCATATTCTGCAGACAGAGGACTGTACTTTTGTCTTGTTTCCCAAGCATAGTTCTTTTGTCTTGAATCTGCCAATGGTAGCCTGGAATTGTGTGTTCTGGACAAGGCCTCGTGATATTTACCCAGTGCCTCGTCTTCGCTCTCAGAGGAAGAACCGTGCTCATCTTTGTCCATGTAGGAATTATCTATTTGGAATGACAGGAGAGCAAATCAAAATTTTAATACAATAAAGTATGACAAATTTGATACATACATACATATACACACAGAGAGATATATGTCACGTATATCCATATACACATGAATATACAGATACATACCCAATGCAAATTTTCAACTTTAAATAAACAATTTTTTCATTTAAGAAGCCCCAAAGCTTTAGATTTTCATATTTTTAATAGAAAAAGATCAATTTATATATTCTAATTATAAAAAATGTTCGTCACAGGGATTTTCCAGCCAAGTTACAGATAAAGGAGATAACAGAACTTGTTATCTCACACAATTATTTTCAAAGGATCAGTAGCACACAAAGAGACTTAGAAGTATCGCCAATGCATATGGACCTGATTCAAACTAGAATGTGACTAGAGACATTTTAGTTATCATCTGGGTCCAAATTTTCAAAATGATAATGCTTAGTTCTAGGAGAACAGAGAAATGGGCAGACATATACTACTGGTAGAACTATCACTGGTACACTTCTTCTAGAGAGCAATCTGGCAGTACACATCAAACTTTAAATCTGCACAGTCTGTATTCATTTCTAGGAATTTACCAACTCCTTCCAAGAATTCGGCCTAAGAAAATAATTAAAAACAGGTGAGCAAGGATACGTATTTCAGACAATTCACTGCACTGTGCTAGATAGCAGAAAACAAAAATAAAATATAATCTAAACGTCCATTGCTGGGCCTCAGTTAAGAACGCTGTGATGTATCCAGGCAACAACAGAGTATGCAGTCACTACAAATGAGAAGGTGAACTCACAGGTGCTCACAGGGTACAGCAGCTACAACATTACGTTATGGGAAAAGAGAAGGTTGTGACACAGAAGGCATACTATGTTCTCATTTAAACACCCCCCCCACATGCAATATACACACACACACTTGTGGCGGATGCCCGTAGGCACATACAAAAATATGGGGAAGGATACACACTTATTTTCTGTGAAAGGGAGAATTACTAAGAAAATTTTACGTAAGTATAACTAAATTTCAAATAAATTTTTCAGGACATATAAAACTTGTATGATTCTTAAAATAATAGTTAACTAGTATAATAGTAACTAGTTGTTAACATTTTTTTTAAGTAAAAATTTTGAAACTTCACTATGTTGAAGTTCATTTAGCCTAATATGAGCCTTCTCAGAATAATAAAACAACTCTGGAAAGATAAAGAGACCACAGCAGGTAGAATTTATTAGTTCTGTCGAGATTTTTTTTTCTTTATAAACACTTGAAATCATCTGCAAGAAAGGAATCAAGGTCTGAAATTCAGGTGGGGAGACGCAGACTAAGTAATTTAAAAATATGGGAGAGAAATGGTATGTTTAGAGTCAGAACGAAGGGAACTTGGACGTCACTATGTAGGTCCTCCTTTTTAAATCAGTGAGAAAAAGCCACGAGGAGGTAAAACTACAACCAGTGTCCTATTCTGCACAACCCAGTATGTAGCCACCAGCCACACGCAGCTATCTGATTTAAAACAAAATAATTTAAAACCCAGTTTCCCCAGTGCTGCTGGCTCCATTTCAAGTGTTTAGTATGTGCGTGTGGCTAGTGGTTACCACAAGGAATACCTGGAACTTTCCCATCATGGCAGAGAGTGCCGTTAGTTGGCGCTGGGGTGACGGCAGATCTGGACTAGAACCGGGGCCCTCTGACCCCCTGGTGAGAGCTTAGCACTTCGTGGGCTACCACGGTGGTGGTCTCTGGCAGCAGGAGAGCTCTGAGGGGGCTCACTAGAAATTCTGCCATCCCACTTCACCTATTACAAAATATTACCTATGGCAGTCCTGCATTCAGAACTGTGGAAGGGAACTCTTCCTTCTCTTTCTATACCCTACAGGCTCTGTGAACGAACCTAGAACACAGGTACTAGTAATACCTAGATTACTACTAACTAATTAGCATTACAGCTCAGCTCTATGAAGAAGTAATCCACAGGTCAAATGATTTTCAAATGATTTCTAGAACATAATATGTTTACGTTTAGTCTGGACTATAATCTATAATGCCTGAAATACTTGGGTTTTTTAGGGACGAGCATGCTTCTGAATGAAAACAAATCAAAACAAAATTAACTGTATACTGCTATGTATGTAGCACTTATGACTACTGCCTATTCTGTTATTTTCTGAATAACATATGTATTCTACTTTATTTTATTTTTGCTACTTCAATTAATAAGGCTAACAAAACTAAACTAAGGCCATCCAAAACTACTGAACTTAATAACTGAAAAGACTCCAAAAGGGACATATTTCCAAAAACTGGCTTTCGTTTTTAATTAGGCGATCCACCCTGGATCAGCCTCTATGATATCATCTAAAAATCATTCCTATAATTGATAAATAGAAGATCCTCATTATATATGTATTCACACAGCAGAACTCAAAGTCTTCCTCATTTCTACTGTCACTCAGATTTTTGTTATTTTTATGAGAATCTAAATGTATAGAAAAATGTCAGATATACATATTTTTAAGTAAAAGCTAGTATACTTTAGTCATTTCCATTTGTTGCTGATCTGATCAAAAGGCCAAAAGAATTTCCAGAAGTAATCACCAGCAGTAAAAGCCATTCTGCAGCCAAACCAACTAACTGCCGGCTCAATGTTTTGAAAACAGTCACAAATCCTGCTGTTAAAAACTGTAAATGATTAGCTGGAATCTTAATTCTATATAAAGAACTCATGAAAAATAATACATTGTTCACATATACTCATTATAGATACAGAACTGATGTAAAATTCTTAATATGTGGCTAAATGAATAGATACCTATCCTGAAGCATGCTATTCAATAAAATAAACTCTAGGGGCGCCTGGGTGGCTCAGTCAGTTGAGCGTCTGTCTGACTTGTGTGATTTCCATTCAGATCATGGTCTGAGTCAGAGGAAGGAGCCCCTCATCGGGCTCTGAGCTCAGTACAGAGTCTGCTTGTCCTTCTCCCTCTGCTCCTCCCCCTGCTCCCCCTCTCTCTCTCAAGTGAATAAATAAAATCTTTAAAAATAAATGAATAAGGGGTACCTGGGTGGCTCAGTGGTTTAGTTAAAGCTTCTGCCTTCAGCTCAGGTCATGGTCCCAGGGGCCTGGGATCGAGTCCCGTATCTGGCTCTCTGCTCAACAGGAATCCTGCTTCCCCCCACTCTCTGCCTACTTGGGATCTCCCTGTCAAATAAATAAATACAATCTTTTGGGGCGCCTGGGTGGCTCAGTGGGTTGAGCCTCTGCCTTCGGCTCGGGTCATGATCTCAGAGTTCTGGGATCAAGTCCCGCATCGGGCTCTCTGCTCGGCGGGGAGCCTGCTTCCTCTCTCTCTCTCTCTCTCTCTGTGCCTACTTGTCATCTCTCTCTGTTAAATAAACAAAATCTTTAAAAATAAAATAAAATAAAATAAATGAATAAAATAAAATTCTATTGCTTTAAAGGAAAAATAAAAAACACTTGATACAGATTCTTGTTGGGATAGATTCCAAGGGAAACACAGTATAAAGGTCTCAGGGGTTAGTTACAAAAATAGAAAATTTTAAATTCAACTACAGCACACTAAATACACTCCAACTAGAGAATGTGCACTACTTAAAATTATGGGGTTTCTGGTTGGTGAATAAACAATCATTAAGAAAAATTAGAGCCACTGAAAAACTGGCCAAATAATGCAGGGACCAGGGCCAATACTTAACTTAGTGTACAAAGAACGTGATTGCTTTCAAAATGATGGTCAGAAAAAAAATAAATGACCTTAAAAGTGTCTCCCGGTAAGAGGATTCAAGAAAATCCTTAAATTAGATAGGTTTGTATAGGAAAGTTTAGAAATTTGGATGTTTTCTTAATTTAAAAAATTAAGAGAAAAGTTTATCACTCAAATCCACACTAGGAGACCTCACCTTTTCCTGGTATTATCTTAGAATACTTTTCATCTTTACTCTTTGCTGTTCCTTTGTGGGCAGAAATGGCTTCATTTTTCTTTGTTTTTATGTCTCCTTTAAATTTGTAGCACATTGCTGGACTTTCCTGTTCTTTGGTTTTTCCGTGTAACTTCTCTTCAGAATCAGCTGATGGTGCTGGATGTATGCCTTCTTTCCTAATGGGTTTCTGTATCCTATGTCTGTTGCTTGCCAAAATATCTTCTGGAGAACACTCCTTTCCTGACCACTCACTCCCTTTAGATCCTTTACTTTTAATATGTTTTTCAGCTTTCTTTAAATGATCTTCTTTCATTTCTTGATATCTTACCTCTTTTAAGTCACTCTTACCCTTATTGGGCATTCCTAATCCAATTTTTTTACATCTGTCAGGATGTTCAAGTTCTTGACAATCAGATCCAGCCCTTGCATTCTGTTTGATAACTGATGTCCCACCATCACTCAGGGGACCTTTTAACAAAGAATCACCACCAGCATTATTGCTTTCTTGATATTTTGATAGAGTCTGTCGCTTGTCATTAATATGTTTGAATCCTCTTTCTTCATTCATTCTGTGATCTTGCTTTTGTGAAACTGAAGTATTGTAGCAACTGATTCGATTCGCTCTGTGCTCTAAACTGGACTCTGTTTTCTGACAGTTAGTGTCTTTGGGGAGTTCTGGTGACCTGGTACTTGCTTGTTGAGGGGTCTCTGCTACTTCTGCTTCTGCTGCTGCAGAGCTTTCTTCTTCTGGGCGAAAGCCATTGATCATACTTGTTACCTGTTCAGCAACCGAGTCAGTTAAAGCATAGCTGACTTCCCCAACAGCAGTGGTTAAATCTTCTACAGCATTACTGATTGTGTCCACCAGAGAAGACACTGAAGGCAGATTCTGCTGGAAAGTTTTGAAAAATGCCATTTTCTAATTCCTTATTCCTAACAGATGCAATAATGGAATTTTCTCTTCTCAAAATATCAACCGCTTAGGAATTTGAATTTAAAATGTACTTAAATGTTGTTACTCATGAGCTTGATATTATTATTTTGCATTGTGGTTTTTAATCTTTCTGTAAATGCATTATGCATTGAAAGAAATACGTTGAGGCAAAAACTCTTCCAAAAAAAAAAAAAAAATCAAACCACTTGGCTTACATGTAATGACATTTTTTCCCTCTCCATAGCTATCATACCAGCCGCAAAACAATATTTTCCCCTCAAATACTATTGGTTTTTTATTCTATACCTGCAAGAAGAAGTATAAAAAGGATTTTTATTATGGACTTTGGTTTATTTATTAATAGTCTATGTAGGGGAACTACCCTATATTACTAACAAACTACCAATATCATTTCAAATTAAGACAACTATTAAAGAGAAAATGAGCAATCTATGCAGAGGTCAGGATAGAAAAAAGAGCAGGGGGTCAACATCTGCCGAGTGGCACAGTGCAAGGCATTGTGATTTACAAGTTGTATCATACCTGTTCTCACAGTAACTCTAGGAGGTAAATATTATTCTTCTTATTTCATAAGTGGAAAAAAAAAAAAAAAGGCTCAGAGAAAGTACGAAGGTTCCCAAAACCTTTCCAAAGGATCTTCAAGGTCAAAACTATTTTTATAGTAACAGTGAGGGGATGTTTAACTTTTTTACTTTCATTTGCTCATAAATGAACACTGGAGTTTTCCAGAGGCTATATGACAGATTGAATGCAGAAGCAGACATGAGAATAACAGCTGGTTCTTCTTTGTCAGTCATTAAAGGGGTTTGTAGAAAATATAAAACAATGGCACTCTTCTCACCATTTTTGGTGGGGGGGCGGGGAGTAAAAAATACAAAGTTGTTTAAGTTAAAAAAACTGTTACTTATTTTTAACATGTATGTAATAGGCTTATTCGGGTTTCTGTGGATTTTTTTTTTGTTCCAAGTTCTTATTTACATTCTAGTTAGTTAACATATAGGGTACTACTGGTCTCAGGAGTCAAATTTTAGTGATCCATCACTTAATGTAACACCCAGTGCTCATCACAAGTTTTTTTAAGACCAGTAATTGTTAAGAATATTTTTAAATGTTCTCAGTTTTAACTTCTAATATGGTACTTTAACAATAGATATAACTCACATAAACAAAGGTTCTTTGGAGTCTTCAATAATTTTTAAGAGTGTAAAGGGGTTATTAGACCAGAGAAAAACCAGATAAGGTGAACAAGGGGATTCCTGGAGGCTGCCCAAAGAGATACCTATAACCAGTTCAACTCTACACAAATGATCAAGAAGCAAGAGTAAAGTATGAGAAATGCTAAACTTCAAACAAAATCACAAAAGTACTACTCTTCCCTGATGCAGAAGTTACAGATGTAATTCAACAACCCATAGATTTTTATAAATGATGCTATCACTTTTTAATTACCAGAAATAAAAGAAAAACATCTCTTCAACATAAACAAGAAGAGCAAGGTTTTTCTGCTAATGCTCTGAAATACTGTTCTAAAGTAACACCTCGCCTTTATAATTCTCAGCTTGCTTCTGCTATCATTTATATATATAATATATAATATATTTATATAAATTATATAAGCCAATCTTTGGAAAGAGCTAATAAAGAAATTTTATCATAATATGAAAGAATTAACTCCACGGAATAATTTTCATGGAAGAAAGAACAAGATTACAGCCCTCGTGTCTTCTAGTCTCTTGTAGTTTTAAGTGACAAAAAGTGATATAATGCCTATGGTACCAGCAGAGGGAAAGGAACACTAATTTTTACAACCAGACTTTATCTGTACACTTTCTCTACTTTCTCCAAACCACTTTCTCCAAATAATAAAATTATCCATCAGCTGAGAATTCAATAGGAGGTAAAGAAAAAGGGTGAATACTTTTCAAAGCCTTCTAGGGGAATATGGGGGAAAGCTCTCCAGAGAGTCACTTGGACAGTAAGATTAAAGCTGTAAAGAGCAGAAAGATACTTCCTTCTTAAAGCATATCTACTCATACTACAGGCTCAAAAGCATACCTTATGTGTGAAAAATAAAAACGTGGTTTTCTGATAGCATGCAATTCATCTTTATGTGGTATATTAGCAATTCATGAATAACAGAAAGATAATTGAACATAATTTACTCAATAGATTTTTTTTTTACTCTCACAGAAAAGTGGCTCGAATGTTACTTTATAGTATGTCAAAACCAACCTTACAATATATGTTTAAAAAAAATAACAGAATGGTCTAGATAAAAAGAACAAACAAGAAAAGCAGTGATGATACTTACAAATTTTATCCTGTGAGTTCTTCCTTGTACTGTATCCTGAACCAAGATCTGGAAACCCGCCAACATTTTCAAAACAGAACTTCTTATTAATATAGAGAAAAAGGAGCAGCATCAAGATAATAAACACCCCAACAGCTGACAAAAATCCAACTGCCTCTGGAGATACTAGAGAAAAAAAAGTCACAGCTGTAAGCATTTATTCTTCTTTAAGCTACAGATAAGAAGAAGGAAACCCCCACACATACATTAGATTACTGCCTCAGTTGAATTATACTTTTTAATTGTCATAGTTTACATAGGTTTATGAGAAAAACAAATGGCACAGTTTAATGAGCTGTTCAATTCACTCAAAAGTACTTACTCAAACCTAAAACTTTCTGTATAATTTCTGTTGGAGCAATCTTATAATACAGGAGTTTATAAAATAGACAATTATAAACCTAGCCCACTTAAGAGTATTAAAAAATTTTAGTACAAGAATTAGAAAAAATTATTTCCCACACACAGGTATCTTATTTAACCAAATTTTAAGAACATATATTATTATTCTTATCTCTAAAAGCTTCAATGGCCCATTTTATTTAATAAACTCTGGACTTCTTAACTTGGCATCCAAAGCTCCAGCCTCTCTTTCCAGTATTATACTCTAATCAAATGATTCCACTCACTGCCTCCGAATCAGCTATATGCATTACCATACACCTTGTCTTTGTTGTTTATTTTCTTCCCATCGCCTGGAATAACCGAGTCTGCTTTCTACCATATCCCACTCATTCATTTAATCAACAAATATTTTGGACCAGCAGCCACACACCAGGCATTATCACATACATGGGTCCTGCCTTCGATGAACAGGCTGGTGAAACACTAGAACACAGCGTGGTACAGGCTGTGAGTAGGGAAGAACAGGGACTAGGAGCCACAGAAACACTTAAGCCAGTGTTGAAGGATCCAGTAGGCTTTTCTGAAAAATTATGGCCTCCATGATTATAATCTAAGAATTATCAAGAATTAACACTATCCCAGGCAGAAGCAACGGCAAGTGCAAAAAGGTCCAAAGAGAGGAAATCACTGTATATTCCAGAAACTCAATAGAACTTTGTTACAATAAACCAGATTTTCAAGAGAATCTGATTTCAAGAGACTCTGATCTCAAGAGAATACATGAAATCATCGATGGAGACTTTGCAAAGTGAGAACAACAACAAAAAAATCTGTAACTTCTCTAATTCTCAGCAATCTATCTTTCAACATTTGCTTTGTCACTATATCTGTCATTTGGAGTTAAATAGGAACTAAATTTTTTATGCCTAATGCCTTATATTTAATACTCAGGTATTAGGTGAGAATGAATCCTAAGCCTCAAATATCCTCTACAACCTGCAATCTACTCTTTCTTCTCCCACTGCTCAAGTAGCAGCTAAAATGTCATCTCCTCCAAGATTCTTCCTTGAATAGAAGAGCCATAGCAATTAGCATCTACAACTCACTGGTTTAAAATGAACTCACCAACCAGCCCAATGATAACTGTTTTTATCTACTAGCTTTTCATTATTTGTGAAAGCCAGCCATCCCAGGTGTAGGCGTTCTAGGACATTACATAGTCTATTCAAGGCTGGATCAACAATATTGTGGTACAGGACAGAGCAGAGTGACATTGTAAAGGGAAAAGGGGAGAGACTGAACGGTAGAAATCCAGTCTAAATATCAGGTTGATGAAAAGATCACGCTACTAGAAACAAGATGTTATGCCCAGACTTTACCCCTGTCTCATTTTTCAGGCTGGAGAACAGTCAGAAAAGAGAACAGTATTTTAACTTAAAAATCCAAGCTATATTACCAAAAACAGTGCTATGGATCAAGCCTGAAGGATGAAGCAAAAATGAAAACAGAAGAATTATCTTCAGCAATTCTCATAGCTAGAGAAGTAAGAAGCAGGACAGGACCTGGTATAAAAAGGCAAAATGCTCAATCAACTTATATTCAATGTTACACTGTAGTCACATATGTATAGGAGCTCCCCCTTTAGCCCTCTTGTAAAGCACACTTGAAAATCTAATGCATTTAAGTGAACACACAGGGACAGATAATATGTAACCTGAAAATCTCCCATCTCTTAGAAGACTAAATGAGAGAAAACATAGCTCACCTCACTTAAGAAAGCTAACTATTACTAATAAAAATAGCACCAAATACATATACCATATGTTACATACCAGTGACTGTTTTAAGCAGTTTACATATATTAACTTCTTAAATATTCACAATTAGACTATTATCCTAATTATAAATTGTGATATGGAGATATTAAATTATGTGCCCAGTTTGTAAGTGGAAGAGTCAACATTCAAAACCGTGTCTGGCTACAGGGTCTGTGCTTTTAACCACTACTCCTACGGCTCCTCCTGTCTTCCTTCTCTCCTCTTCTTGCCTCTTCCTATCTCATGTCTCAGGCCTTATTTCTGTCCTTCTCTTTTCATCTCCCTCCTTCCCACTTGAGAATTCAACTGGGGGTGTGGTGTGGTGGGGAGTCAACTAAAACAAGGATAATACAGTAAGTGCTATGATAGAGGCAGGAATAGAAAGTATTACTGGAACACAAAGAAACACTACCTGATGAAGTTCCAAATGCTGCAGAAAGGAGGTAACACTCGAGTAGAGCATGAAAGATTAGTAAGACTCTATCAAGCAGTGAAGGGACAGATGAAAGAGACGGTAAAAGACACAAAAGTGGTGTGCATGGCATTCTGTAAGCGCTAATGGGTCTTATTGGCCTCCATGTTCTCAAAGCACCCAGCACAAGGCCGCATAGTTGATGTTACATAAATATCTGTAAATGAATAAACGAATAAATGTGTGTTCAGGGAAGATCTGGAATATACCAGAGGACCTGAGGCTGGACATAAAAGCAAGATCCAAAATGTCAAAGAAACCTGAAAACCGTCCTAAAGATTTTGTGTTTGCAGAGCTATATTGCTTAAAACATTTAGGAAACTGCAATATAGTAGGGAGTGATTGGTGGCAATGCAGGAGGAGTTCTTTTTTTTTTTTTAATTTAAATTCAACTAATTAACATATAATGTATTATGCATTTCAGAGGTAGAGTTCAGTGATTCATCATCTGTATATAATACCCAGTGCTCATTGTGTATCACCCAGTTATGCCATCCCTTCACCCCTCACCCCTCCAGGAACCCTCAGTTTGTTTTTTGATTCAGAATAGGAGGAGTTCTGGGGACGCCTGGGTGGCTCAGTGGGTTAAAGCCTCTGCTTTCAGCTCAGGTCATGATTTCAGGGTCCTGGGATGGAGCCCTACATCGGGCTCTCTGCTCAGCAGGGAGGTTCCTCCCTCTCCTTCTGTCCCTCCCCACTGTTCATGCTCTCTCTTGCTTGCTCTCTCTCTCTCAAATAAAAATCTTTTAAAAAAGAAGTTATGCCTAAAATCTTATATATATATGTGTGTGTGTGTATATATTTATACACACACACACATATATATATTATGAACCTGCTTACAAAGCCAGTCTGCACAGGTATTCCTAGGATTATGATTAAATTATCTATACATAAACCTTCTCTTCCCCCAAGTTCTAGATTAGACACTGCAAGCCAAGTAAACGCTAGTGCAAACTGCATATTACCTTTTAAGGAGGAGCTTCAAAATCTAACAGCAAACAGATAATTAGTTTAGGTTCATATCATACACTTGAAGAATTTAATTTGCCGAATCAAATTTGAGTTAACGATAACTCAGAATACACTAATGCATTATTTCCCCATAATCCAAATTCGTAAAATTCACATGTGAAAACAATAAAACCAAGACCAAATAATAACGATATTAGCAACACGAAATATTTAAGAATGCTTATTATTTGCTAAGGGCTTTTTAAAAAACATCTGAATTCTAGTTAGTTGACATACAGTGTAGTATTAGTTTCAGGTGTACGATACAGAGTTTCAGCATCTCCATCCAGCACCCAGTGCTCATCACAGCAACCTTGTCTTGATGCCCATCACTGATCTCACCGCCCCCCCACCTCCCCGGTAAGCATCAGTCTCCATAGTTAAGAGTCTGTTTCTCGGTTTCACTTCTCTCTCGTTCTCTTTTTTTCTCTTTGCTTGTTTTAAGCATTACACTTAGGAGTTACAAGCATTATCCAGCTGATTCTTCACAATAACCCAATTTTACAGATAATGGGAATTGACGCTCAGCAAGAGTTAAGCAGAATTTTCAAGACCTTAATATTATTATTCAGTGATAGAGTCTTGATTTGAAGGCAGGCACAATGACTCTTGAGCCAAAATGTCAAACACTAATCCCTATTGCTTCCTATTTGCCAGGCATTGCTGTAATCCCTCTTATTTTAAAACTTAATGGTCAAAACAACTTTATAATAGGTAAGTACTCCACATGATCTTAATCTTTAGTAAACTGAGGCCCAGAGACTAATTAACTTGTCTACGGTCACAAATATAGGAAACAGTAGAACCTGGATTTGAACCCAAATATTCTGACTGCAGAGCCCGTGTTCTTATACATCAAGCAATACTGCTTCCTTGTATGCCAACCTGCAATATAAAATAAAAGGGAACGCTATGTCGTCAAGGTTCTAGAGCTCACTATAAACATTAAGGGAAAACATTGTATGATTTGGCTTTTATATATGTTAAAGAATAGCAATAATTCAAGCTTTCTCAAAGTAAATATATAAATTACAAATACAATAAATACAATAATTTTTTATTCAAGGTAATTTCCTAAATAAGCTAAAATTATAGAAGTATGCTTAGAAACTAAAATGAACGGTACATCCTTATATGCCATGTTTGAAAAGTTAAAAACGTAACGTATCCCATAGAATAAGGTTGATATTCATTAGTAACGCTTATTGAATATATACACTGTCTGTATGTAGTCCTATAAGGTCTCTGTGAGCTAGATGACCCCCTATATGAAGTATGTAAAGATTATACTGCAAAGTAAAAAGACATACTGTCTCACCAGGAAATACAAAAAGTTTAGCTTATCCAAGATTAATGATTACTTACTTATGTTACATATAGTTAACTGGCTTTATAGTTATCTTTACTATACATTTAGAAATGAACATATATATATTTACAAAAGATGAAAAAACACTTTTTGTCAAAATTCAAGTTTCAATAATAGTAATACAATTCATTTTAATTTCTACAGATAAATTGTTCATAGGAAGAAAATGATGAAATGATACTGTTAAAAAATAAAAGCAGGAGCAAATCCATTTTGACTCTGAATGTATTACAGAATTCTACTTTCCATTTTGTCACAAAGGAAACGATTTCTATATAAGTTTTATGAGAAAAATACTAGGATATAAATAAACATAAATACAAGGGGAGATATTTATTTATTGAGCTTTTGTATTTTCAATATTAAGTTATTTGTGCTTTTCTCTAAAGTTTTATATCAAAATAAATTAATTACAAATGTTAGATTTATATCTGTAAATTAAATTTTACAAACTATTCTTTTAATTATATTGTAAATGCAAAATTAAATTAAAAAGAGCCCATGCTTCTTATAATTCTTTAAAAAAGAAAAAGAGAACCACTTACAGTTTGTATTATAACGTCTGTATTGCTGATCTGTCTTACTTGGTATGAAACACTAGTCCTCTAACTACCTGTCATGGAGGCTTTAATAATTCATTTAATAGTTGTAATTCTATCTCTTGAACAAAACGTGAACTATACAAGAAATCGACTTTCGTTTTAAAAGAAATACTTGCTTACTATTTAATAAGTCCTGAATATTTTTTCTGATACTTTAATAGGAAAATTCCACAATTTGTGTTGATCTGGTTTGGACATTAATAGAGAATTTATCAGTATTTCTAAGAAACAATGTAGGAAAATAAAAGATTAATTTGATATGCTTAAATCTCCTTGTATAATAGCTCAGTTGCTTCCACAAATAAAACCTTCCCTGAAATTTTTATATTATGCTGTAAATAACACAAAACTGGAAAGATGACATATATAAATCAAGAAAGGAATATAATGATACATAACTATTAACTTTATATTTCATTTTAAAAAATCAGTAAAAAAAAAAAACAAAAAAAAAAACGAAAAAAGCATTCACTCCTAAGTGACATAATTCATAATTCACTGCTGAGTAACTTCAAGGGACAATAAGAGAGGAAGGCACAGATGGCAGTGATGTGGGACAGTGCCCCAAATCTTACAAACAAAACTGCCCTCTGGGAGAAAGTCCCCTGACAGAGCTGATAAAACAGATAATATCCAACTTGTTTCAAATGTCAAACCATCAATAGATTGAAACAGTATTTCCTATAAGTACCATATAATAAGTAGAAATTTCATTCAAATATCACAACAGTGAAAAATCCTAAATCAGTCTATAAGAAAACCGGGGGAAAAAATCCCAAACGTTTATTAAGTATGGAAACCAAATGCATAACATATTTAAAACATATGCCTCATACTTGGACTTGATAATAATATACTTAACATGCACTTAACAAACTTATATTTAAAACAAATACTTAAATAAAAACTCTGTCAAACATTCTCTGCAAGTTATTTTTCTTCAAGTATGCTCTTGATTGAGGCTTCAAATTACAATTGCAATGAAGCTTAGTTTAAGACAAACTTATTTTCCTGGCAAATCTGCATAGAACAAAACAGAATTATTCTTTTGAACAAATTAGGGTTAACTGTCTCAAAATTTCCATTTAATGTGTATGAATTCCTCCAGAATTATCTGAGTGATAAATGGTACAGGCAAATAGAGGGTCACTTCTTTCTGTCCTAAACTTTGCCAATGATTCTTCACTCTTCCTTTTCAGTAAGTTCTTCATTGCTGAGCTCCTATAAATAAGATTTTTGAAAAGTCAACACCAACTGCCGAAGAATCTTCTAGGTAAAGCCAATTTATGACGTCAAACAAGCTTCAGATATGCTTACCTCAGGCTTTAATTCAAAGCCATCAAATTCTGATAAATGCAAATTGGTTTCTTTCTAATCTCTTAGAGAGACATCACTTTCCTCCTAAATTCTAATGCTATGTCAATAGTTTTCCCCTTTAAGAATTTTTTTTGTTCTTATATATTTTTTTCAAACTTTATGGATGTATAATGATGGAGAATTATGTATGTGTAACGTATATCTTGATGATCTGATATACACATGGATTGTAAAATAATTATAATCAAGGTAATTAATATATCCATCATCTCACATAGTTATCTTTTTTCCTTTTTGTTGTAAGAACGCCTAAGATCTATTTTCTTAACAATGTCAAGATCCCTTGTACAATTAATTTTAGTCACATTGTTGTACATTAGATCTCCAGAACTGATTAATCTTGTACAACTGAAACTTTATACCCACATCTTCCCATTTCCTCCTACCCACCAGCCCCTGACAACTGCCATTCCATTCTCTGCTTTTTTTTTTTTTTAAGATTTTATTTATTTATTTGACAGACAGAGATCACAAGTAGGCAGAGTGGCAGGCGGAGAGAGAGGAGGAAGCAGGCTCCCCGATGAGCAGAAAGCCTGATGCAGGGCTCGATCCCAGGACCCTGAGATCATGACCTGAGCCAAAGGCAGAGGCTTAACCCACTGAGCCACCCAGGCGCCCCGCCATTCTCTGCTTCTATAAGTTTGACTGTTTTAGATTCACATATAGGTGACATCATACAGTACTTGTCTTTCTGTTTGAAATGTTTCACTTAGCATAATGTCCTTCAGGTTTATCCATATTTGTCAGAAATGGCAGGATTTTTTTTTCTTTATTAAGACTGAGTAATATTCCATGTGGTATATATATATACCACATTTCCTCTATCAGTTCATCTGCTGATAGATGGTTAGGCTGTTTCCACACCTTGGCTATTATGAATAAGGCTGACATGAACATGGAAGTGCTGATGTCTTTTAGAGATCCTGGGCATGTTTCCTTTGGATATATAACCAGAATTGGGTTTGCTGGATCAAAGGTGGTTTTAGTTTTCATTTTGTAAAGAAAATTCACATGTTTTTCCATAGTGTCTGTACCAATTTACATTCCCACTATCAATGTACAAGTGTGTGTATATTTATGATTATTTCTTTCTGTTTAACAGGCTTTTGTCATTATATAATGAAATTTGTGTTGAGAGGCTGTTTTAGAGTCTATTTTGTCTGATGCAAGTATAGTCATTCCTGCTTTTTTTTTTGCTTAGTATTTCATGAAACACATTTTTCCATCTCTTTACCTTCTGTGTGCATTTAAATCTAAAGTGAATCGCTTGTCAATAGCATATTGTAAATCTTGCCTTTTTAGTCACTCAGCCACTCTATGTCTTCTGACTGGTGAGTCTAATCCATTTACCTTAAAAATTATTATTGACAAGTAAAGATTTACTATGGAAATTTTGTTATTATTTTTGATCACACAGATATTTTGTCCCTATCTTCCATTCTTAGTGGCTTCCTTTGCTCTCTGATCATTTTTGTAGTAATTTGCTTTAATTTTTTTCTTTGTTTTTTGCATATCTATTACACGTTTTATTTTTGTGGTTAGCTTGAAGTTAGCATAAAATATCATGTAGTAGAATCTCTATTTTAAGTTAACAATTTAACTTCAATGGCATACAATTGAAGTTAAATACATACAATACATACTTTTACTTCCATTTGTGTTCTTAAAGTCAGAGTTTGCTATTTATATGGTGTATCCATTAATAAAATTTTCATTTACGCTTTCATATATTTTTATGTTGATACTTTAGTGAATTCTTGTTTCAATTCAAGGGACTCCCTAGAGTATTTTTCTTTTTTTTTTTTTAATTTTTAAAAAAAATTTTTAAATTTATTTTCAGCGTAACAGTATTTATTGTTTTTGCACCACACCCAGTGCTCCATGCAATCTGTGCCCTCCCCAATATCCCCCCACCTAGTTCCCCCAACCTCCCACCCCCCGCCCCTTCAAAACCCTCAGGTTGTTTTTCAGAGTCTGTAGTCTCTCACGGTTCACCTCCCCTTATAGTAGATCTTGTGATGACAAACTCTCTTGGTTTGTTCATCCAAGAAAAACATTATCTTGTCTTCAGTTTTAAAGAACAACTTTTTCAGGTATTGTATTCTTTGTTGGCAGTTTTTTTCTTTAAGCTCTTTGAATATATCATTGCACTCTCTCCTGGCCTGCAAAGTTTCTGCTGAGAAATCTAATGATCATCCTTGTGGTGGGGGGAGAGAGTGCTCATCTATCTGACAAGTTGCTTTTCTCCTCCTGAATGCAAAATGTTCTTTGTCCTTGACTTTTGACACTTTGATTATAATGTGTCCCTGTAGTCTTCTTTGGGTTGATCCTGTTTGGGAACATCTGAGCTTAATGAATCTGGATGTCCATTTCCCTACTCAAATGTAAACATTTTTAGTCATTATTTCTTTAAATAAGCTTTCTGTACCACGTCCAGCTGCCACCCTTCTCCATATGGAACACCCATAATGAATATCCTGTTTCCCTTGATGGTGTCTCATAAATCCTACAGACTTTCTTCATCGTTATTCCCCTTTTCCTTCTCCCTGGAGAATTTCATATATTGCTGTCCTTATCCCCTGTGGGGAAGGCTGCAGTCAAGGGTATCTCTTGGCCCTGGGACACACATGACTACAGCAGTGGGACTGGTGTCCAGGACATGGGTGTGCCTAGCACATACATGGCGATGCCAATGCTCAGGGTGCAGTGCAGGTTCTGGCAGTTTAGCCGCAGTGCCAGTGTCCACATACACATGGAAAGGCACATGAACACACCAGCACCGGGACAGGGAAGTGAGAGAGGTGTTGGGAGGAGGAGACATTGGTGACTCCAGTAGGAGCAAAGAGGTGACTCTATTCCTGGGGGCTGGGAGAGAGACAGAGAAGTGACTACTCCGAGGGGACACAGTGGGGTAAATTCCAGGCAGCTTCATCAGCTGAGGTCAGTGTTGGCAAAGATTTTGGAGGTCCCCAGTGGCAAAGACCAAGGGAGTCCATGACAGTGCCAAGGACTACCAGGTTCCTCACCAGCAGTGGTGAAAGCTGCTGAAGTCTTCCTGCTCTTCTCTTCCCCTCTGAGGGGAGGTCACAGTGGATGAGATCCCTCCTAGTGTTGAGCTCTGCTGAACTAGAAGACGGGGTGATGCTGGTAAAATGCTTCCTATGCTTTTCTACGTGCTGGTAAAATGCTTCCTATGCTTTTCTCAGGTTGTGTGCTCCACTGGACGGCTCCTGCTTCTCTACTGTACTCTAGAACTGTCCTAAGCTATTTATTTTTTTTTAAGATTTTACTTATTTGACAGAGAGAGAGAGAGATCACAAGTAGGCAAAGAGGCAGGCAGAGAGAGAGGGGAGAAGCAGACTCCCTGCTGAGCAGAGAGCCCGATGCAGGGCTTGATCCCAGGACCCTGAGATCAGGACCTGAGCCGAAGGCAGAGACTTAACCCACTGAGCCACCCAGGCGCCGCTGTCCTAAGCTATTTTCATCAGTAGTTGTTTAATCATTGTTTTTGTTGGGGCATGAATGTTGGGATTTCCCAGTTCCTTATCTTGCTGAGGTCAGTCTCTCTACTTCTCTTCCTGGAGTGATTAAAACATCCTTTGATCATCTTTTTTTTTTTTCATCCTTTGATCATCTTAAAAACATCTTTCTTCACCCTAAATTTGATCCAGTTTGAGAAGACCAGCCTTTTCCAAAAACACTCTACAGTTTAAGGCACGGATTTACTATATCTGAATACATTGGTATGCAATCAAAAGTCCACAGTAATGTTTTATTACCACTAAACAGGTCCATCACACTTTAATTAGTGGTGGTAAGGGCTCAACATCCTATGATGCTCCTACTTCCATGCAGCAATTTGCAAGTTAAGGGTTCTTTAATCCTTAACTTGCATTCTCAATGCACACTGAATAAAAAATGTGGTGCTCCATTTTCAAAGTGATCTCCACCCTTACACACACACACACACACATCACATCACATATTATGACAGCAAAGATATTTGAAATTTTAAAGAAAATTACTCTAAAAGCTTCGTGAAAGAGCTCTAACACACTCCTCTACTTTTGGCTGCAGACAGTGTTATATTAACAGCCACCGAACAAGGATGGCAGCACTGGGGCAGAATCAAGTAGGAAGCAGCCCCAGTCTTGGTCCGCAGGGGCTGTAAATGCAAATTTCAAGTCCTTTAAGTAGATGATAACCTCAACTTAAAATATTTCAAAAAAATAAGAGGTGGTGCTGCAAATTTACCAATCACCTGTAACAAAATCAGCATTAATCATATAGCTGAAGAAAAAACCCTGCCAACCAGAAAGAGAAAAGATAAGCAACGGAATGATGAAATTGAAAAATAAAATGTCTACATCAACACATCTTTTAGTAGTGTCTATTTTAGTTGGAGATTTAGGGAAATATATAATTAAATTGATAATAAAGCAAAATAAATTTTTCTGAAATTTAAAAAATAAATGCAGAACTTTAAGAAACCATCATGCTTTTAGCAAGGAACTTTGTGTATTCATGAGGGACAGATGTTCTCTCTTCTGTCAGGGAAAAGTCTGAGAAGGACTAACTATATATTAATTTATTCAATTAATGCTAAGCAATAAGAATGAAGCCTGAATAAAACAAAATGTAGTTCCTGAACTTAGAGGCTTAATAAAGTACAAAGGGGCACCCAATCTTGACTTGGGAGAATAGAGAAGACTTCCTGGGATAAGTGACTCTTAAACTGAAATATGAAGAATCTAGAACACCAAAGAGGAAGGGGGCAAAGTGGGGGGGGGGCGAGGGAGGAAGAGTATTTATAGTGAAAAGGCCCAGAGGCAAGAGATAATGACACAACTAAGGGAACAGAATGAAAGGTATAAAGTAGTTAAGAGAGAAATAAAGCAGGAGAGTAAGCAAGGGCAAAATCATGAAGGATCTTGTAAAAATTGTTAAGGAGTCTGAACTTTATCCTGAAGGCAATGGGGACTCAAAATATTTCCAGCATGGAAATGTGAGATCATTCTGGTGTACAAGTCAGGACAGGAATGAAGGACTAGTAAGAGGCAGTTTATAAAGTAACTGCAGTAATCCAAGGGGGAAATGATGATAGCCTGACATGCTAGGTGCCTCAACTGAACATGGTGGAAGAAAGGGTCTTCTTAGAGCCTACCTTTCAGGCTGTCTCAAATACAAACTAGTAAATACAAAAACACACACATAATGTCCTGTATTAATGTTAAAAAGCTTTCCCTGTACTTGCTCCAGTAATGCTTCTATTTCAAGTGACAGAATTCATGGCACTGTATCACAATCTAACATAATAAATTACTTATTGATCTTATGAATATTTTGAAAAGGTAGCAGTACACTCACATGCTTTAGTAAACAATCTTCCTTCTATAAAAATCAGATCGATATGCAAGCAAGTGAGATATAGACTGTGGGTTAAATGCCAAAAGCTATTGTTTTATAAGAACCATGACAGTTATATAAGAAAATATTAACACAAGTTATCAAAATACTTTCAATTATCTACAAAACACGGGATACTAAGGAGCAATCTGTATGTCTCAACAAAATATGTCAGATAACTTGTTAATTTCTTTCTGTGAAAGAATGACTCATGCAGACAAGGAAAACACATGTGATGTCTAGCTTCCTTAAATAAATCTCACAAGTTTCTCTAAAATGAAATTTCAGTTTAACCAACAAACTGACAGGTAGGATCTAGATTCTAGATAAAAGATTTGAAAGTCCAAGGCTCTCTCTCAGGCAAGCATTGGCATTAGACCTGGTTTTTCACTTTGTGCCAACTTTTCTGGGTTATTACATTTGCCTTTTTGGTAACCAGGTCTAATGCCAAAGAGGTCATTTGAGTCAATCCCTAACTAAATATTCTCTTTTTCTGGCACAGCGACTTGAAGTCAGAGAAGAACCAACAGCTGTGATGGTTTTGATAGGCTGACAGAATGAATATATACAAAAGGATGCAAGATTGCATTCTAAACTCAGAGACTCATAATCATCTTAAAGACAATCACTCTATAAAACTGTGTTACTTAATACCTTTGCCTAACCCGAATGAAGGAACTGAGAATATGTTCATTAATTTTGTAGAAGGTCCTACGAACTAGGTTGGGCGCAGCTACTAATTCACTCAAACAAACATACACAAGGGACCTCAATATATGAATGAAGTAATACATCAAAACAAAATGAAGATCAATATGGATAATTTCAAGTTACTACCCCAGTTGGGGCCAAACACTGATAAAGGTTAATGAAAATACTGGCTCAATAAAATGTGTCAGGAACAAATGTTTCTAACAGGTGAAAATTAAGCCTTCTATTATGCTATCAGATTTCTATTAAAGCAGTATGATCTCCAATTTCAAAATATAACTGAGAACACTAAAAAGGTCCAGAGAGGAACAATTAAATTCACTACACGTATATTAAAAGCCTTATGCCAAAAGTGAAATTACTTTATACTGCAGAAGAAATGGCAAAAACGTGTTTACGGAAAGATTTAGTATACACAGGTGAGTTGGACCATATAATGCAGAACTCTACAATTATAAAAAAGAAAGTGAACCTTCATGATAATCTAAAAAGTTCATTATAGAAATACTATTTATCTGTGAGGATTAAGAATTGAAACAGGCTATCAAGAATGACTAGAGGAATATAAAATTTATAGGACTGAGATTAACAATTTGCTTAAGAAGATCCTATTTTAAATAAATCCCAAATGGCTAAGGTTACTGTGGTGAAGATATTAAAAAAGAAATTTTGAGAAATTTCAAAACTCAGAAATAAATTAGTGGGGACAGATGATAATTATAACTGTATAAAAACACTAAAGTGGATCTAATAACTCAGAAAAGTTTTTAAAAAGTACACAGTGGATTTGGAAACTATTTCAAATAAGGAATAAATCAAAAGGCAGTAGAAAACAAACAGAAAAAAATTTTGTCAATGAAACTGAATTAACAAAAGAAAATATATTAATAAAGAAAACTGGTATTTGTAAGGATATGGCAATATTTACTGAATTTTAGGGGGCAACCGATTTGGATGTCATAGAACACAATAGGATACAGATGCAATATGGTTCACTTCACAGAATATTCTTTCTAGAATATTCTAAAAAACTAAACGTTTTGCAATTTGGAACACCTGCTGCTGGGAGTCTAAACTAAATAAAGTCTGAGGTCTTTGCTAGTGCAAACAAAGCCCAAAAGGCCAGGTCAGTTCTATTAACAACTCTGACCATTAGGTTAACAGGAGGGAATCAACTCCTCCTGCCTCATATTCTTTCCTCTTTTATTTAAGCCTCTTCCCTTTATTCTTCTCCAAATTCAGGTGCATGACAGTCAAACCTTATAAAATCTTTGGAAAATTATTTGCCATCTTTGTTGCTCCTCTCAACACATAAAGACTATATTCTACTTAGCCTTTAGTTTCAAAGCAGTGAAATATTCCTAAAGGAAGGAGAAGGTTTCTGAGAACTAGATTTTAATTACCTTTGATACTTTTTAGAATATTACTTTGGACAAGTCACATCTTTTCGTTAAATGGATGACTGAGGTTAATTATTAATGAACTTTGCCACATTATCCCCCAAGATCTTTAGTGGGAAGATCAAGAGATAAAAGGGCCTGCGGTATATAATAGTGTAGTAACTCCTTACTATGTTTTATAGGCAAATAGTCTTTACAGTTAAGAGAATCAGAGACCCTGGGGGCACCTGGGTGGCCCAGTCGTTAAGCCTCTGCCTTCAGCTCAGGTCATGATCCCAGAGTCCTGGGATCGAGCCCCGCATCAGGCTCCCTGCTGGCGGGAAGCCTGCTTCTCTCTCTCCCCTTCCCCCTGCTTGTATTCCCTCTCTCACTGTGTCTCTCTCTCTCTGAAATAAATAAAGATCTTAAAAAAAAAAAAAAAAAGAGAATCAGAGACCCTGAAAAATCACTGTTAAAAACTAAAAATAGCTTTTACTAACTGTCCAAGATAAACTGCTGATTACTCCCTACAAATCAGGAATGGTAATTAAAAAAAAAAAATTATCCTTTATATTACATTTTTTAAAATTTATTTTTTATTTTATTTTATTTTATTTTATTTTTTAATATTTTATTTATTTATTTGTCAGAGAGAGAGCGAGCACAGGCAGAGTGGCAGGCAGAGTCAGAGGGAGAGGCAGGCTCCCTGTGGGGCAAGGAGCCCCATGTGGGACTCGATCCCAGGACGCTGGGATCATGACCTGAGCCGAAGGCAGCTGCTTAACCAACTGAGCCACCCAGGCTTTTAATCAAAATTTCTTTTTTAAAAAGTTTTTTATTTTGACTCCAGTATGGTTAAAATAGAGTATTATATTAGTTTCAGGTGTATAATATAGTGACTCAACACTTCATACATCACCCACTGCTTATCATAAGGGCACTCCTTAATCCCCAGCACCTATTTAAACCATTCCCCTGCCCACCTTCCTGCCTGTAACCACCAGTTTGTTCTCTACAGTGAAAAGTCTGTTTCTTGGTTTGCCTGTTTTTTTCCCCATCTGTTCATTTGTTTTATTTCTTAAATGACACATATGAGTAAAATTCTATGGTATTTGTCTTCCTCTGACTGGGGTATTTCTCCTAGCATTACTCTCTAGTTTCATCCATGTTGTTTCAAATGACAAGATTTCATTATTTTTATGGCTGAATAATATTCCATTCTATATTTATACATTCTTTATTTATACATTCTTTTACATTCTATATTTATACATTCTTCTTTATCCATTCATCTACTGGTGGACACTTGGGCTACTGTAAATAATGCTGCAATAAACATAGGGGTACATTTATTCCTTTGAATTAGTGTTTTTGTAGTTTTGGGGTAAATACCCAGTAGCGGTATTGCTGGATCATAGGTTAGCTCTATTTTTAACTTTTGAGGAACCTCCACCCTGTCTTCCACAGTGGCTGCACCAGTTCTCACCAAGAGTGCAAGAAGGTTCCTTTTTTCCACATCCTTGCCAACACTTATCTCTTGCAGTTTTTATTTTAGCCCTTTTGACAGGTGTGAGGCACTATCTCACTGCCATTTTGATCTGCACTTCCCTGATGAGGAGTGATGTTGAACATCTTTTCATGTGCCTGTTGGCCATTAGGATGTTTTCTTTGGAGAAAGGTCTGTCATGTTTTCTGCTCATTTAAAATATTTTTTTTTATTTATTTGGCAGAGAGACTGTGGGGGACCGGCAGAAGGAGAGAATCTTCAATGAGACTCATCTCTGAGCAGGTAGACTGAAGAGGAGCTCAATCCCACAACCCACAAGATCATAACCCTAGCCAAAACCAAGAGCTGGATACTCAACTGAATGAGCCACCCAGGCAACTTTGCTCATTTTCATTGGATTATTTGTTTTGGTTTGATTTAATAAGTTCTTTATGTATTTTCGATACTAACCTTTTATCAGCTATGTTGTTTGCATGTATCTTCTCCCAAGGAATGGTAATTTCTAAGACAGTATTACTGACTTACACAAAGTGTTATAATACTTCCAACACGTCCCAGGCTCTTCTTTCACTCCAAGTTTCCCCACATACTTGATAGAGCTGTCCTTCTCTGCCTCCCCTCTCTCTTCACTTGACCTGGCTAATTTGAATCTCATACTTTTCAGGATCCTGCTCACTGTCTAATATCTTGTCCTCATTTTTAGAGAAGTCAAAAGCCTGTCTTTTACCAGGGGCTAGAGGTCCTATATGAGGAAAAAGATCAAAATAGGCATAGAGACAATCTATCAATCTTTCAGATTCTGGTACACAGCAGCCAAATTCAAATGTGGATAGGATATATGAACAAACTTTTAGAACTTACACTGTCAAAACTCTTGAGAATAACAGGAGTGTTTAAAGAATGTCAAATTAGGACTCTCACCTTCTTGGTATCAGAATACCTAAAAAGTTGAAACTGAAAAGTTGCAAGGTGAGCACAGAACAAAAAACCTCTCTGGTGAGGCTTTATCAAACACCAAGAATTTGAACGTAAAACTAAAATGAAGTGGTAGTGGTACAGGGACAGACAACAGACCTAGAGAACAGACAGACAGACACACACACACAGATACATGCACACAGGGATTCTGACGTCTGAGGAAAATGGCTGCACCACAGTGGACAGAAATCATCTTTTCAATACAACTGAGCTGCAAATATGAGGGGGAAATGAACTTACATACAAATCAATTCCAGGTAGAATAAAGATCTTAATGCAAAAAGCTTTTGCTAATAAGTCTTTTAGAAAAACGTACAAAGATCTGTCTTCACAATCCCAGGATAAAGAAGGATTTCTTATGAAACAAGATACAAAAAGAACTACAAAAGAAAATACTGATAAACATAACCACATTCAAATTTAGAATTTCTGGTCATCAATAAATATCATATTATGAAAAGGCAAGCTGAAGAATGGGATATGCAACACATATGAAGGGGAAAAGGCTTATGTCTAAAATACACAAAGAATGCCTACAAATTAATAATAAATATAAATATGTAAGTATATATACATAATTAATAAAAATAGACAAAATCTTGACCAGACTTATCACAAGGGATGAAATACAAATGGCCAATGACATATGCAAAGTTCTTCGACTTTGTTATTAACCAGTAAAATGCAAATTAAACCACGATGCAATACCACTATTCCAAAATGACCAAAATTTAAGTCTGTCCATACCAAGTATTCACAGTAAAGTGGAGCAACTAGAAAGCTTTCAGACAAAATGGGATGATGCGTAACAATACATTAACAAAAAAGAAGAATCAAGGTACAGACGTCCCTGACTACAATGGTTCAACTTATGATTTTTCAACTTTATGATGCTATGAAGGTGACAGGCATTCAGGATGCACTCTGAATTCTGAATTTGGATCTTTTCTGGTCTCATGATAAATCGTACAATGCTCTCTTGTGATGCTGGGGGGTGGCACACGAGCATAAGAGTATACAACAGATTCACTTACCACGATTTTGTATCTGTACAACCATGCTGTTTCTGACTTTCAGGACAGGATTCAGTAAGTTGTGTGAGATACTCAGCACTTCACTATGAAACAGGCTTTGTGTTAGATGATTCTGCCCAACTACAGGCTAATCTAAGTGTTCTGAGCATATTTAAGGTCGGCTAGGTGAGCTACGTTCAGTAGTTTAAGTGTACTAAATGCATTTTGACTTGCAATATTTTCAACTTATGATGGGTTTACTGGGATGTAATGCCACTATATGCTGAAGAAAACCCATATATTCACACATGAGAATATGATGCAGCCATAAAATGAATGAACCAGTTACACGCAACAAAATGAACCACATGAATGTGAGGTCGAGAAAAGGCTGAAGAGTACATACTGCAAGGTTCCACTGTAAGGTTCAAAATAGGAGATATTAACTAGCTCTTCCAAGGATGAACACTTAGGCAGTAAAAGCATAAAGAAAAAAGGAAGTGACTACCCCAAGAGCAGACAGGGAGAGGGTGGTAACCAGGAAGATTACTTGGGACTTCTACTTCTAGAAGTAGAAGCATTCTACTTCTTTACATAGGTGTTTACTTTAAATACTATTTTTTATGTCCATTATGTTTCAAATAAAAACAGAACATAATGAATAGTCCTTTGGGGCATGCTTGATAAATCTTTTGTTTTATTATATTATATTTTGTTTTAGTTATGGTGATGCCTGATAAATCTTTTCAGTTCTGCAAGAGCTCCTAACTGGCCTGCCTACTTCCCATCCTGTCCTTCTTTGTCTAGTCTCACACAGGATCCAGACTGAGCCTTCAACACTCAGAATTAACTGTCCTCTCCTCATAACTTTGGAATGGCTCCCCATTTCCTCCATGACCTGCCTATTATTCTTCTGACCTCACTTCCTACCACCTCCCTGCTAGCTCATTCTGCTCCAGTCACACAGGATGCTTTAATACTCCTCAAATACGAGCCAGCTTGCTTTTCCATGGTGTTCCCTCTGGCTGCATGGCATTTTCCAAGCTATTCACATAGAGAACTCTTTCATCTCCTCCTAGTCTTGTTTAAATGTTATCTTCTCCGTGAAAGCAACTTTGTCCTTCTTATTTAAAAACACAATCCATCACCACCCACTCCTCTCCTCTTCCTCGATCTGTTTTCTGTATCAATCTTCAAAATACCAAGTAATTTAATTTTGCTCTTTCTTTACTATCTCTCTTCCCCAACTAGAATATAAACTTCAGAAAAGATAAGAAGACAGAGGACTGTCACATCTGTGAAAATAAATGGTTATTTTTACATGAGATTTGGGATGGATTGTTACGTCAAATTACTACAGCAAGAGTTGATCTCTAGGTTTATGAACATAAACATAAAAATTTAATATTAAAACCAAATCCAAGGGGCACCTGGGTGGCTCAGATGATTAAATGTCTGCCTTTGGGGAACACCTGGGTGGCTCAGTGGGTTAAAGCCTCTGCCTTCAGCTCAGGTCATGAACCCAGGGTCCTGGGATCAAACCCCACATCGGGCTCCTCACTCAGAGAGGAGTCTGCTTCTCCCTCTTCCTCTTCCTCTCCCCCTGCTCATGCTTTCTCACTCTCTTTATCTTTCTGTCTCAAATAAATAAATAAGATCTTTTTTTAAAAAATCCAGAAATACAGGGCAAAAAAAACACATCAAAACAAAGTTGACACAGAGAATCTACCGAAAATATACAGCAAACAAAATGAATGATAATACATTACAACCCAAAAGTATTCACTTTGAAATTAAGAACATGGCAAAGCTGCTGGCTAGCACAGCATACTTTCAGAATTGAAGTGGAGATCTTAGGATGTCTCAAATTTAAAACATTAATTTCTAGTCTCCTTGAGTTTCAGTGAAAAGAAGAATCATTGATCTTGTATGGTATCCCATCTCCTTTATTTCACAAATACCCTAAACAATTAAACTTCATTTTTGGAGGCGAATGAAAACATAATCTAGTCTTAAGTGCTGTTTTTAATCACAAAAGGATGAAAATGATGAAGCATTCAATTAAAGAAGTTTTGAAAAGATGGTATAAAAAAGCCCTAAAGAAAGAGGAGCAAACAATTAAGATAAAAGCATCAATTAATTAAATTAGGTAAAAGCGATAGAAGAATCTAAGAACTTTTTTTTTCAGTTATTGTTGTGTATAGGGGGAAAGGGGGCTAAAAGAAAACATACAAACCTTAACAAATCTAATCAAGCTCACATTAATTCATGGTTCAGTCTGATCATGCACTATGCCAAGTATTTTACAGGTTGCATTTTACTCAACTTTCACAACCCTATCCTTGCGAAAAAGAAACTGAAACTTGATGACTGAATAATTGGCCCAAGTTCATGGAGTTGTAAGTGGCACAGTCAGGATTCAAACAAAGCCTTAGTTAACTCAGATCTCATTGCCTGAACCAATATATTGTTTAAAAATACAAAATACTAAAAACAAACAAACAAAAAAACCAAACCCAGAATTCTATATAGGAGAACAAGGATGTGATCAGAGATATTTAAAATTTTAAAGACCAATCAACACACACTTTTCCAAATGTCTATGAAATAAGAATAAAATATACAGTTTAAATATCAAAAACCACCTTAAATAAAAATAACAGCTTAAAAAGATTTTTTAAAAAGTTTTTTAATACGTTCTAGGACCCAAGATGAAAAGCGTCTTCATTTATTTTTCAAAGCTAGCGTGATTCTGATAATAAAATTGGACAAAAAGAACCCCACAAAATATTATAAATTAGGGGGTAAAAACGCAAAAAGAACCCCACAAAATATTATAAATTAGGGGGTGAAAACGCAAATACATTCAGAGTCAAGTAGGTAAAATAAATGTGTAATTCTAATCGGATAAAAGAGTATAATTACCAAGAAAATTATAATTACCAAAGAAAATAGAGAAGGCTCAAATTACCATTATCAGGACTGAAAAGGGATATTACTATACACCCTGCAGACATCAAAAGGACAATAAAAGGCATGTTACAGACAACCTTATAAATTTCACAACATGGTGAAATGGGCCAATTCCTCAAAAAGTACACACTACACATTATTATAAAATAAATAATTTGAATAGACTTACAACTACTAAAGAAATGGATTCATAATATAAACAGCTCTTGAGAAAGACATCTACAAGTCCAGAAAGGTTTCATTGGAGAACACTAAACATTTAAAGAATGAACACCAGTTCTACACAATTTTTTCCAGAAAACAGAAGAGGAGAAAATATTTCTCTATTTATTTATTTATTTATTTATTTAGGATTATTTATTTATTTATTTATTTATTTGTCAGAGCGAGAGCGAGTACAGGCAGGCAGAGTGGAAGGCAGAGTCAGAGGGAGAAGCAGGCTCCCTGCGGAGCAAGGATCCTGATGTGGGACTCGATCCCAGGATGCTGGGATCATGACCTGAGCCGAAGGCAGCTGCTTAACCAACTGAGCCACCCAGGCATCCCTCTCAATTTATTTTATACCAGGATTGCGCTAATACCAAACCAGACAAAGTCTGTTAAAAAAAGAAAACTATAGGTCAATAACCCTTATGAATGGAGGCACAGAAATCTTTCACAAAACATAAGCAAATAGAATTTACCAATACATATTGGAAAGGAAAAAATACAACTGTCCCTATTTGTAGATTATTCTACATAGAAAATCCAAAACAAATGAAAATAAAACAAAACCAAACCTACAACTATAGCTGAGTCTGACAAAGTCACAGGATATAAGCCTAACACTGAAGAATCAGTTATATTTCCATTTCCTAGCAATGGATATATGGAAACCAAAATTTAAAATACAATGCCACTTATAATCATTCCAAAGAATATAAACTACTTACAAATAAAAAAATCTAATGAAATATATATAGGACTTATATTTTGGATATAAAATGATGCTAAAAGATTTTAAAATCTAAATAAATGGAGAGAGTATGTTAGTGATTTAGAAAATCCAACACAGTAAAAAACAATTTTCCCAAGCAGATAGACAGATTTACTATAATTTCTATCAAAATTTCAGCAAGATTTAAAATTCAGCATGATTCAGCTTTATGTTCCTTCCACCATTACCTCACACCTTTCTATCCATTCCCACACACATTCCCTAGATTTGTCTATATTAAGTAGAAAAATCACAAAGGGTTTTTTTGGATTAAAGAGCATCTCCTCATGGGTCACACTTTGTATCTCATCTTTAGGGGCCTGCTGAGACTTGAGTCTAGTGAAAAGTCTAGAGGTAAAGCAGGGTGGTGGGGGTGGGCCCTAAGGAGAATGAGGAGTGCCTCAAATGTAACCCCCTCAAGAGGAGGCCACTGCAGTTTCTTCAGGCCAAGCACCGCTAATCTCCTTAGATGAGAGTACAACAGCTGCTTTTACTAACAAAGAAGACTCAGTAGACTGTGGGAGTTCAATGCCATAACCTCATCAAAATTTTCCCCTATGTCCCTATTCTAATTTTCAGAATCCCATTCCCGGCCAATCGGTGCCTTCATTTCAACAAATATTCTATGAAGTTGGGAATCCAGTTTGCACTGTAATTCACCTACTGATGGGATGTGACTTTGGATATGGTTTTCAGCAAGCTCAACCTCTGATTACAAAAAATAGGGATCTCTTTCTGGGAAGACATAGGAATTCTGTGGTAATTTA
This sequence comes from Mustela lutreola, assembly GCF_030435805.1. NCBI lineage: Eukaryota > Metazoa > Chordata > Mammalia > Carnivora > Mustelidae > Mustela > Mustela lutreola. Next base: position 40,195,492 of record NC_081303.1, read on the forward strand.
CGTGGTACTTAAATTCGGAGCTCAATCCCCAAATTCATCCCCTTCTTTGCTCATTTCAGGAGCAATTACCAAATGTCATTATATGCATTAGTTTGACAAAAATGTTCCAAGGTATCAAAATAAATGGTCACCTAGAACCTTTCCTCTTAAAAGTATCTGATTATACAATGGTGAGATTTTGCCCATCACTGTCGCCACGTCATGCCACGCATGGACTATCAATCCCCTCTTTACTACTGAAAACAGAGTCCACCGCTTTAAATCAAATCAGATTAGGAAATGAACTGGAGAAACCCCAGAACAAATTCAGAAAAATCATTCTTAAGACTCTGTTCCTCTAGAACCACTCCAGTAACAAAGTCTGTATTAGTCAGAGTTCTCCAAAGAAACAGAACCAACAGGATATATTTATAGAGAGATTTATTTTGATTATAGGGGCTGACAAATATGAGCTCTTCCGGACATGCCAGCAGTCTGGAGACCCAGGGAAGAGTTGATACTGTAGTCCTGAGTCCGAGGACGCCGCAGGCACCGTTCCTTCCTTCTCGGCTGGGTCTCAGTCTTTTCTCTTAAGGCCGTCCACGGGTTAGGTGCCGCCTATCCATACTATGAAGGGTAATTTGCATGGCTTAAAAGACTATGACTTAAACATTAATCACATTTTTAAAACACATAATATATATGTCTGACAGCAATATATATGTTTGACAAAAGTGGGCACCACAGACTAGCCACACTGACACACAAAATTAACCACCACGATGTCCACACAAAAACCTGTACTAGAATTTTCACAGCAGCTTTATATGTGGTAACCCCGAACTAGAAAGCATACAAATGTCTTTCAACAAGTGAATGGTTAAAACACCGTGGTATGTCTCTACCATGGAGCACTCTCAGCAATAAAAAGGAACAAATGATTGATACATGCAACAACTTGGGTGGATATCAAGGGCATTATGCTAAGTGAAAAATTCAGTCTAAAAAGATCATATACTGTATAATTCTCCTTATATAAAATGTTGAAATTATAAAATTACAGAGCCAGAAAACAGATTAGTGGTTACTAGGGATTAAAAATGTCATTCAGGTCACTGTGAAAGTGTATTTATCAATATAAGAGCTTTTTTCTTTTTAAGAATTTATTTATTTGAGAGAGAGGGCACGTGCACACTTGAGCAGGGGAGGAGCAGAGGGAGAAGGACAAGCAGACTCTTTACTCAGTGCAAGGTTCAGCCCCAGATCGCTGAGATCATGACCTGGACCAAATTTAAGTACTGGCCACTTAACCAACTGAGCTACCCCACTGTCCTGATATAGCGGGTTTATTTATAAGAATACATGGTAAGACACAGAAAGAAAATGTTTAAAACATATAAAGAGGCTTTGCTGAACCAGTTATTAAAATATATTGCCAAACTGCAACTAAATAGTACGACAGTAACAAAATAGACTAGATAAAAAGTATAATCAAGTATACATGGCAAGTTTGTATATGATGAAGAAGAAATTTCAAATTAGTACAGAAAACATGAATTTACTGGTTATTCAATAAACAGTGCTGTCACCTCTAGGTATAGAAATTACACGTGATTTTTAATTTTTTCTTAATCTCTGTCACCCGAATATTTAGTAGTGAATATATAGTTGTTTTGTAACCAGAAAAATATGTACTACTATTTGAAAAAAGTTAAGTTAAATGGAATTTTATTTTAGGTAAAATTTATAAACATAAAGAAACTAAATAAAATGACTAATAGTTTTCTACATATAAATATGAAAATTCCGTGTTAGATCTAAAGATAACAAAAATTTCTAAGTTAAACAACAAAGAAGGGCTAAAATTAATATATGGCCAGGAAAAGTTATCCCTCTTGGGTACCTCAGTGGCTCAGTCAGTTATGCGGCTGCCTTCAGCTCTGGGACTGAGTCCTGCATGGGGCTCCCTGCTCATTGGGGAGCCTGCTTCTTCCCGCTCCCTCTGATGCTCCCCCCTATTCATGCTCCCTCCTGCTCATTCTCGTTCTCTCTCTTTTACAAAAATAAATAAAAATACTTTTTAAAAAGTTATCATTCTTAACATATCCTTAATATTTTTAAATAAAGAAAATTCATAAAACTATAAGAGTAATTTCCAACAGACACTCACCAAAGAATTCTAAGTCATTATTTAACACGAATAATATCCAACCTCACAGTAATCTGAGAAATGCAATATACAATAATATACCAATTTCACAAAGTTTTTTTTAACCAAATGATGAAAAAAGTTGTGTATCTGATTATCAATGTAAACTGTTACAAATTTTTTTAAAAAGACCTTAAAAAATGAAGATATTCTTTTACCCAGATAGGCTATTTCCACACATCTTTTATATATATAAAAGATGATTTTCCCCCTAAGGAAATAATCAGAACTATTACAAACATAATAGAAGTGTTATACTCATTGAAGCACTATTAGTAATAGCACAAGAATTTATACATTTAAAATTCCAGAAATAGCAGACTGGCTCATAAAAAATAATGTGCCTATACAAGAGAAAACCATGCCATCATTAGAAATCAGATAAACAATAAAACAAAATGACAAATGGTCAATAATAATGGTCATATGTAATATCATATAGGTGTAAATTCTAGATAAAAAACAATCAACAGAATGTGAAACCTATTGTGTTCAAATTACTTATATATGTATATAAAAAGACTATATGTTAATATTCTAGGTATTAATATTTGTCACTTGTGGGAGGTACAATTATGCATCTTATACACTTTCCAAATATTTCTTTGCATTTTCTAAGTTTTTGATAATGAATAGCATTTTTATACCACCAGAAAAAAACAACAAAAAAATTTTTTTTAAGATTTTATTTATTTATTTGACAGAGAGTGAGCACAAGCAGGAAGAGCAGCAGGCAGAGGGAGAGGCAGAGGGAGAAGCAGGCTCTTCATGGAGCAGGGAGCCTGATGCGGGGCTCAATCCCAGGACACTGGCATCATGACCCGAGCTGAAGGCAGCCACTTAAGCAACTGAGCCACCCAGGCGCCCCCCAAAAAATTTGTTTTGTTAAATCAAAAAGAAATTTATATATGTCTCTGTGTGTATATATATACACACATGAAAGATCTCTTTATTATTAAAAAGAAAATATAGAACAATTCCTAAGTAAGGGTAAAGAGCAAAAGATCAACATGATTGTAACATGTGTCTCTTTTTTTAAAAAGGAAAACAAGGGTCTGTTATGAAATATATTTAGGAAATACTGGGTTGAACAGAGTTGAGGAGTCTTCCTCAGTGCAGGACTTCAAAGTTCTAACTTTTCTAGCCTAAGTCACCTCCATGACAGCCTCTAGAGTGACTTCACAGAAATCTAAGAATCTGAGAACAACTTAAAGACTGACAATCTAATCAATCATTCTCCTGTTCTGAACGTATTTTGTAAAGAATACAGAAAAAAAACAGAGGGAGGGAGGGAGGAAAAGTGAATTCTGTCTACAATAGAAGTAAGGTTCTGTAAGGCATTAATTAGTGAGGACACAGTGGGACCAGGAAGAGTGAACAAGAATTTTAAAAGAGAGCAGATGGGAAGGTTTGTAAACCTGACTTGCTTGTTATAATTGGTTTTACATGTATAAGTTTAATTGATATTGAACATAATTTAAAAATATGCAAAATTTATACATAGGCCTTTATATGGGAGGAAAATCAGACATGATATAGTTGAATTATAAAAATACTATAAATTGAAATGAAACTATACCTTAGTGTTTAAATCAAATTGTACCCTGGACATTTAAAGCACCAAAGATTTCAGTGTTAAATTTAATTAGCATATAAACAAACAGCTAAGCATTACGCTATTTACTAAACAGATTTTCATATTAGCCATTAGATGGCACCATATATCTACTAGTTAACATAGTTTAGTATACTAAACTAATTTTCCCCAGATGCTTAAATATTATAAAATACATTTGACTTTTAAGTACATAAGGTACATGTTATCTTTTATCATGATTAATATTTAAGCTTTAAAATGAAAAAAAAGATAAACGACTACATTTTTATCACCATTTCTGGAAAATTAGTAATTATTTAAATTAAATAATCCCATCCCAGAAATCAAACTACAATGTTCTAAGACAACTATTCAAAAGTTAAATGTCAGATGGCTAGAGAATGTCTTCCTCTAAGCTAAATCTAAAATAAAGCTAATTTTCTACCTTAATAAATTTTTGACTTTTCATTCATAAATGTACATTGTCCAGTTTCTAATTCTTATACTAAATTTCTGCCTTTTCTTCTTAGCTATATATCATCATATCTTGTTTTCTAATCCAGAATCTCAATTCTTCTCTCTTTGAAGTGCAGATTCCTAGTTTCTACCCTAAAATCCTCTGCTCCAGATTTTTGTATCATCTATTTACATACCAAAAGTGACCCCATTCTGATTATCCCTTTTTCCATTTCCAGTTAAAATACAGTAACAGGAATACGATTTACCCTACCACCCTAGAACACTAAGCATCAGACAAAATATATAAAACAATGGCACCATGATACCAGACACAGGCAAGAAAGGAGAGTGATCACTGATGAAGAAAAAAAAAAAAATTATTTTCCAAGCTTACTGCCTGGACAAAGTTTCCAGGCTGCAGCAAAGGGAGAGGGAACCCAAGCAGGACCCAGGGTTCTCCCTGAGCTGAGGAGCTGAACTCTGGAGTACAAAGAAGCTGGGGGGCCTGAAGTCTGCATGGCTCAAATCCAGACAGTAAAAAGGTGAGCAGAGAGAGAACTCCAGATACCTACACTGAGTCACCTACGAGTATACATACAGCTAAGGACTGCTCAAGACATCCACGTGAGGAAACTCTCAGAGGTTGGGCAAAGAATCCTCCCCTGTTCCCCCACTGAAAATTAGAGGGAAGATTGTGGCCCATCTCACAAAGACAAGAAACAGTGCTTACTCTCGATAACCAAAATTTAAAATCTCAAACCTGATGGGGCCACTGATTAGAGTACTAAGAAGGATCTTGCCCAGAAGACAGGAAAAATTAACCTTACAGTAAATGCAGGTAGGGTTCCACCTAAATACCTTTAAGAGTAAGACCAAAATGAACAATATTTTCCTAAGTCACAACTTATCTCAGAACAAAGCTCAGGAAATAAACAAACATATCCAAAACACAATAAGGGAAACTTCACAATGTCTGGCAGTCAATAAAATATTGTCAGGCATGTGAAGAAGGGGGAAAAAAAGAGGAGAAAGATAAATCCGTCAAAACTGACTCAGAAAGATGACAGACTTAGTAGATAAGAATACAAACAATATTTATGATCTATTCCCTGGGTTCAAGAAGCTAAAGGGAAGACTGCATATGTGAATAAGAAATACAGAAACACATTTTTAAAAACCTAATTCCAGGGGCATATGAGTGGCTCAGTTGGTTGAGTTCCAACTCTTGACCTCAGCTCAAGACATGATCTCAGGGTCGTGAGATTAAGCCCTATGTCAGGCTCCACACTCAGCGCAGAGTCTGCCTAAGATTCTTGAGATTCTCTCTCTCCCTCTCCCTCTGCTTCTGCCCCTCTCTCTCTCAAAAAATAAAGATAATAAAAAACCTAAATCAAATTCCAAGGTAAAAATACACCAGAAGAGATCATTAGCAGATTAAATACAGCAAAAGAAAACGTTAGTCAACGTAAAAGAAACATCAATAAAAAGTTGTTGAAATAAAACAGAGAAAAAAAAAAGATTAAAAAAAAAGAGAGAGAGAAAATCAATAAACCGTGGGACTTTAAGTGGGCAAATACATAACTGGAGTCCATGAAAAATGAGGGCGGAGAAAGAGGAATCAAGAAAATATATGGCCCCATCAGTTAAGTGTCTGCTCTGGTCATGATCCCAGAGTTCTGGGATCAAGCCTCGCATCGGGCCCCCTGCTCAGTAGAAAGCCTGCTTCTCCTCTCCCTCTGCTGCTCCCCTTGCTTGTGCGCTCTCCCTCTGTCAAATAAATAAATAAATAAATAAAATCTTTTTTTTTAAATAAAAAAAAAAAAAGAAAATATATGAAGAAATAATGGTCAAAATGTTCACAAATTTAATTAAAACTACCAACAAAAAGCTTATTGAACACTGAGTACAAAAAAACACAAAGAAAATTACTAAAAGGACATGATACTCAAATTGCTTAAAACGAGTTATAAAGATAAAATCTTTAAAGCAAACAGGAAAAAAATACATACAAAGAAAAAAAGATACGATTAACAGTAACAAATTATTCTTCAGAAACAATACAAGCTAGGAAAAAAATGGAGCACCATCTGGAGAGTATTAAAGAAGGAAAAAAACTGTGAACTAGGATAATTTACTAGTAAAAATATCTTTGAAAAGGATAAAAACAAAACAAAACAAAAAAGTGAGACACACAAAAGCTGAAAAAATTTGTCACGGAGCAAACCTGCTATGAGATATGTTGAAGTCCTTCAAGCAGAAAGAAAACGATACCAGATGGAAACCTAGATCTACAAAAAAGGAATACAGAGCACCGAAAATTTGTAAATGTGTGGGTAAATATAGTTTTTGTCTTGTTACCTAAATTTTTTTAGAATATAATCAAGAGTTATCTCACAGGAAATGATGGAGTTAGGAAGCTACAACAGTTGGTTCCTCCACTCAAACAACTTTTACGTGGGAAAAAAACCAGCGATCATCCTCCACCGTCAGCTCTGCTGTGGCAGTAGAGAGAGAACCTGGTTGGTATTCAAGCTACCAGGAAGGACTGAGTCCTCCAAAATGTTGGGGTTATGCATTTTTGTTATTTTAGCAATTCCCTGAAGGACCAGGATAGATGCTTATCTTTGTTTTGGCCTCCTCAAGCTACAGCAACTTCCCTGAGAACAGTTACCAGAAGATATGAAGAGACACAAATCTTTGTTTTGCTTGGTATTTCAGGTACAGACATGTAAGGAAAAATCTGTAAGGTCACTGGCTGACTACAGATTTCACATACAATGGAAAAGAAGTATCAGTGACCACACATAAAAAGGAATACAGACTTTTCAAAAATAGTGTGGGAAAGGCACTACACTGACAACCGCAGGCCCCACCAAGCAATAATCAGCAATCTCTCAAAAGCAGGAGAATTTGATTTCACTACCATGCCACAGTATTCAAAATAAGCAGTTCTCAACAAAATATAAAAAACAAAAATATAGTCCATTCACAGGAAAAAATATTCTGATAGATAGAAATTACCTCTAAGGAAGCCCAGAGATAAGAATTACTAGTCAAAGACAATAAATCAACAGTTTTAAATATGCTCAATTAGCTAAGGGAAACAATGGGGAAGAACTAAAAACAGACAGAACAATGTTTGAACACACACAGAATGTCAAAGAAGAAATTAAAACTATTAAAAGAAAATAAACAGTAATTTTGAAGATGAAGACAAAACAACTGGAATTACTCATTTTGAGGAGCAGGAAAAAAAGAATGAAAATCAACAGAACCTTGGCCTGTTCTATGGGATAGATCTATGGGATACTATCAAGTGTGCCAACATATGTATCACAGGAATCCCCAAAGAAGAGAGAAAGGACAGAAAAAATATTTGAAGAAATAATGGCCAAAACCTTCCAAACACAAAATGAAGATATCTGTTCCCAAAGTTGTTGAAAGAAATGAATGCAACCATCTGGCATTCCAAGCCAGATAATCACAAAGACCTGTTCTTACTACTTCTATTCAATACTACACTAGAGGTTCCACTTATTACAGTAAGGCATGAAAAATAAAGAGAAGGCATCTAGATTGGAAAGGAAGAAGTAAAATGATTTTTCTTCACTGACACGATCATCTACATAGAAATTCCTTTAGAATTTACAAAAAAGCTGCCACAACTAATAAACAAGTCAACAAGGTTGTAAGATATAAGATCAATATGCAAAAAGCAGCTTTGTTCTTACATATTCCCAATGAACAACTAAAAACTTTAAAAATTCTATTTAGAAGGATTAAAAATTATAGTATACTTTGGGATAAATCCAATAAAATAACAATAAAATGTACATACCAGAAACTATAAAATTATCAGAAAAAATTAAAGAGCTAAATATACACACAGATCAACTCAATATAATCAAGATATCAATTTTTCCCATATTTACAAGTTAAATACAACCCTGTTCAAAAAGCCATGAGGCTTTTCTATACAAACTAAAAATATAATATAATGCAAAGGACCTAGAATAACCAAAAGAATTTTAAACTGAAGAATAAAACTGGAAGACTTATCCTACCTAATCAATAATAGACACAACTAAATGAAAAGATACTCAATGCTAATGTAATATAAGAATTATATTTTAAAATGTCTACACTGCTCAAGCAATCTACAGATGCAATGCAATCCTTATCAAAATTCCAATGTCATTTTTCACAGAGCTAGAACAAATAATCCTTAAATTTGTATGGAATCACAAAAGAGCCCAAATAGCCAAAGCAATCTTGAGAAAGAATAAAGCTTGAAGTACTACACTTCCTGATTTCAAATTATACTATAAAGCTATAATGTAACAGTATGGTACAAGCATAAGAAGACACACGAATGAGTGGAACAGAACAGAGAGCCCAGAAATAAACCCATCTGTATACAGTCAATTGATTTATGACAACGAAGCAAGAACATATAATGGGGGAAAGAACAGTCTCTTCAATAGTCTTGGAAAAATCTGACAACTACATGCAATAAAACTGGACCACAATCTCACACCATACATGAAATCATCTCAAAAATCTATTGAAGACTTGAACATAAAACCTGAAACCATGAAACTCCTAGAAGAAAACATAAATGGTAATCTCCTTGACAACAGTCTTGGTAATGATATATTGGATCTGACACCAAAAGCAAAGGCAAAAAAGGTAAAAACAAAATGTAAGAACTAAAAAGCTTCTGCATAGCAAAGGAAATCATCAACAAAATGAAAAGTTAACCTACCAAATGGGAACAAAACATTTGCAAATAATATATTTGATAAATGGTTCATAAACTATATATATATGTATACATATACACACACACACACACACACATATATATATAAAAAGAACTCATACAACTCAATAGCCCTCCCCCAAATTACAACCCACTTTTTAAAAATGGGCAGATCTGAATAGCTATGTCTTCAAAGAAGACATATGGATGGCCAACTGGTACTTACTGTAGTGATCACTTCACAATATATACATTTATCAAATTATAAAGTTGTACAACTGAAACTACTGTGGTCTACATTAATTATATAACCATTTTTTTAAGATGTTATTTATTTATTTGACAGAGAGATCACAAGTAGGCAGAGGCAGGCAGAGAGAGAGGGGGAAGCAGGCTCCCTGCTGAGCAGAGAGCCCGAAGCAGGGCTCGATCCCAGGACCCTGGGATCACGACCTGAGTGGAAGGCAGAGGCTTAACCCACTGAGCCACCCAGGCACCCCTAATTATATAACCATTTTTAAAAAGGGTGATAATAAACTACAATAATCAAGATGGTTTGGTATCAGCAACAAGACCGACAAATAGATCAATAGAGCAAGATAGTATACATAAACAGGCCAATAAATATATGATCTGTTGATTTTTTATAAAGGGACAAAGGAATTTTCAATGGAGAAAGTTAAATCTTTTCAACAAATGATGCTGAAACAGCTGGATATCCATATGGAAAAAGTGATCTCTGGTCTGCATAGTACATCACATACAAAAATTAACTCAAAATGGCTTTCTTCAAAATAATACCCTTCTTCAGTACTTTTTGTATAGAGAAGAGCTAACATAGCAGGTTTAGGACTACTATCCTTGGAAAGATCTGTTGCAAGGCAGGCCCTTGATTGGCATTTCGGAACCTGGCTCTCAGAGTGCTTCCAATCCACAATTAAGTGGTAAGAATGGTTCCCTGTGCCAAGACTATTTGTGTAGACACTGTTTTACGCTGAACCTCTGCTTTCCTTCTGGGAGTCTGTAATTTTGCTACTAGCTAGACGGAAGGTGCCTATGTGACCAGTCCCATATAAAAACCTTGAGCTCTGAATATTCACTGGAGTTTTTAACAGACAAAAAGAAACATCACACTGATGTTGCCCCACATTCTCTACTGTGCAAAGAACATCCTTCATAAGGAAGGCTGCACGTCGATTTCGATTCCCCCAAATTCTATCCATGTCCTTTCTTTCCTTATGATCTGACTTACCATCTTTATTACACTGCTGTAATAAATCTTAGCCATGAGTACAACTACATGTTAAGTCTATGAGTCCTAGGAAATCCTCAAATACAGAGGTGGGTCTTGCAGACCCTCAATGTCTTATAACACAAAAAAGTATTAAATCAACACTATACCATGCTGTTTGATTTTCCTAAGCAAACTATGCATTCTTCCATAGTCATGGCCAGTTACAAAATTAACAAAAAGTTAATGCAAATCATTAATTTTTGGGGTGCCTGGGTGGCTCAGTGGTTAAGCCTCTGCCTTCGGCTCGGGTCATGATCTTAGGGTCCTGGGAACAAGCCCTACATTGGGCTCCCTGCTCAGCGGGGAGCCTGTTTCCCCCTCTCTCTCTGCCTGCCTCTCTGCCTACTTGTGATTTCTCTCTCTGTTAAATAAAGAAATAAAAAATCTCTTAAAAAATCATTTACTTTTTAAAAAAATTATTATTTTTTATTTTTTATAAACAGATAATGTATTTTTATCCCCAGCGGTACAGGTCTTTGAATTGTCAGGTTTACATACTTCACAGCATTCACCATAGCACATATCCTCCCCAACATTAACTTTTTTATATGCAAAAAATGACTAGATAGAAATAAAAGGCCCCATTTACAAAATTATATATATATAAAAATGCAGTTAAGTAGAACTTAATAAGAAATGTGCATGCCTATAAAACTGAACTGGAAGATACAAGAGAACAGAAAGATAAATGTATGTTTTTCATTTATCTAAATTCAATTAGCCAACATATAGTAAGATAGATGTATATAAGAATTAACCCAATCCCATTAGGATTAATTTAGGGGAAGGGAGTGGGACATAAGTTATAGGAGGGAAACTTGACAAGGTGATTCCAAAGTTCATCTGGAAAAATAAGCATAGGAGAATAATCAGGAAGAGTTTTAAATAAACATTAATGCAAGAAGCCCTTTTCTACCAGGTAACAAAAGCCACAATAACAAAAGCACTGTTCTAGTTGTTCCAAAAAAGACAGATCAGTGAAAGAAAAAAATCTAAATACAGAAACTGACCCACATATGTACAGTATAGTATACGATAACAGTGGTACTTCAAATTAGCAAGGAAAGGATGAATTATTCAATAACTGGTATTTGCATAACTGATTAATCAGTTATAGATAAATGTAAAGCTAGAGCCTTTCCCCATACCTTAGACTGAAATAAATTCTAAGTGGACCAAAGATGCCCACTCACATTTTACACTAAGCTGAACAATTGAGCTAAACAATGGATTCTTTAAGGAAATCACCTCCAAACCAAAGCCGTATCACCAGATAACATTACTTTAGTTCCTCTATGGTTATCTATCTTCTGGGATTGAAAGGTAGAAAAGATGAAGCGTATTTTAGCCCATGTATGGAAACTGTCCTCTGCGGATATTTTCCCTCCTCTTGAAAATGGTTGTAGGCCAGCATAAATAGCAAGAAAATTTAATCTATTGATCAAAAGAACCCAGCCATAACATATTTTTTTTTAAGATTTTATTTATTTATTTGACAGAGAGAGATTACAAGTAGACAGAGAGGCAGGCAGAGAGAGAGAGAGAGGGAAGCAGGCTCCCTGCTGAGCAGAGAGCCCGATGCGGGACTCAATCCCAGGACCCTGAGATCATGACCTGAGCCGAAAGCAGCGGCTTAACCCACTGAGCCACCCAGGCGCCCCATAATAACATATTATGTTATTCATGAAAACATACGCATAAATTTTATGCATGAAATTCACTAAGTAAAACAAGTACTTAAACCAAAATTAAATTAATTAGTACATATCCAATCTCCGCCATGTAAGACATCAATTCTGTCAGGATGACATCAGGAATCCATCCCTAATCCTCTTCTCTCAAAGGTTAAAAAAAAGCCTAGGTACAGAGACTCTATCTAGACATCTCTGTTTCAGATCAGTGAGTCATCTACTCTGAGCAAAAGTATGAACAGACCACTTCCCTTGCACCAAGGAATGGGCAGCAAAAAACATTCTGGTCCTTCTGTTCTGGCACCAAATAAATGAATTTATTTTCCCTCCCCAGTGTCAGTTATTAAAGAGCATAGAACACAGCTGAATCATGCTTATGGGCTAGGAAGAACTAAAATAGGCTTTGGCTTTCAGAAGTTGGTCCACAGATATCATTCTTCAAATACTTCAGTTTTACACTCACAGGACTCCAACTAATATGGGCTTTAGAAAAAGATATGAGGGGAGAAGAGAGAAAATGTAGACAGAAGTATTTCGAGGAAGGTAGGACTTGGTGAGGTACAGGACTGGCTCTCACATGGTCTTCATCAGGACTTTGCTCTCCATTTTTATGATGATTACTCCAGATTCCTGTACTCCTATGACCTTCACAATGTATTCTCTCCCTTTGTCTTCTGAAATTCAGACACCCCCGCTTCCAACAGTGAGGGTCTGCCTTACTTACTTAAATGCTGATACTAACGTGCAGCAGCCTCAATTTGGATACAAAACTAAAAATACCAAGTATGAGTCAATGCAGTCAATGCGGTAGGCTCTTTTCCCTCTGGGTACACATAAACCTCTCATTAAGAAGTTCAAGGAAGCTGAGAATGAATCAAAGAAAATATAGTGCCATGATTTCCACCTTCTATTAAATTGTAAATGAAAGTGTCATTGTAATTATAGTAGCAAACGCCCTATTCTTTGTTACCAGCAAGGCTCTATAAATTCACAACCTAATTGAAAATTCTTGAGCCAGAGACAAAAAAAAAAAAAAAAAAACACTTAAAATGTATTCTAACAGAGCAGCTACAAAAATCTGGTCCCCTCAGTTCAAGACTATCTCTTATTAGCACTTTCTAGAAGTCACTGAGCTATATGTCAAAGGGAAAGATAGCTATCCTAAGAAGGAGAACTGAAAATAGTTATTATTAGAGCAGGCAGTTAAGTTAGGTTTAACAGGATACCTGGAAGCCAGCTAGCAAAGAGGAAGTCATGGCCAGCTCTTAGGAAAGTCTGAGAGGCAGCACTCCACAAGAAGCCATATCAAACCAGACATGTCCAAGATGGTGGGTGCCATGACAGGAAACCCCTCACCAAATAAGGAAGAAAAGGCAAGGAAACCCTGCTTCTAAGAAAATCCCACCTCAAGTAATGAATATTTCACGCCTTAATTAAAAACTGTCACTAAAAGATAGAAACCCCAACCCCAGGGTACACACCATGTGTTCTCTCTCTCTCTCTCTCTCTCTCTCTCTCTAGTTCACCATTCTCACATCTCAAGAATGTACTTTCACCTTAATAAACTTTCCCCACTTGTGTCTCTCCTTTGCTATGCTGTGTCTGCCCTTGAATTCTTCTCATGACTAGACCAGGGGCCTTCGGTGACATCTTTGGGATGGGTTGGATTGTGGCCCTAGGGCCCAGGGTCTCCTCAGTTCAACTCACACAGAATAAATGGGACGAACTATTACAACTCTAGGCATTTAAAAAAAAACAAATTCAAACTAAATTATATACTTAGAAAAAGAGCACATTATTTATAACATACTATGTAATTACAACAAAAGTAAATTTGAGGGAAGAATTTATGGTTTTTACATGATTTCTAGTTATTTCACATTTGAGTGTTGATCTAACAATAAAATAATAATTTTATTGGATTTGCTTAGAAATTGAATATAGAGGTCTGCTTACATGCCAACATTCATTAATATGAATTAACATCAATTCATTAACATCAAACATGAATTATTGGAACACTTTGGAAGACTCATGTTACAACTCACTAATAATTCTTGCATGTTCAAAATCCTAAAAAAAATAAAAATAAAAAACCCAAAATCCTAGTTTACTTGCTACAAACGCTTTCATATACTTTGATTTCATCAGTCTTCATAATTCTTGTGAGATTAGTATAGATAGCATTAATTCTATCTCCACTTTATATATAAGGAAATTGAGACTCCAAGAATTTAGTGACTCACTCAGTTGCCCCACCTAGATGGAGCAAACTGTGAAACTTAGGCCAAATTTCCTGATTCAAATCCTGTCATCTTTCTACTAAATACTAGTGCCACCAAATAACAGAAATAAGAAGTACTTTATTATTTTTCTACTGTAGATCGTTAGAGCCAGAAAAGATCTGAAAGTCAAGTCTGGTCACTAACCAAAAAATTCCTACCCTATACCTGCCCCGCAAACGGCAAAATACAGTTCACTCCCTGTATTTATATATATCATAGTTTGGGAGAATGCAAATTCTATATTCAAAATTATCATTTAGTGCTCGCTTCGGTAGCACATATACAAAATTATCATTTACATTATCAGATACTTATCTCATGTTCCCCTCCCTAAAAAGAGATGCAAAAAACACCACCAAAAGATGGGAAATCCCACAGATGAACTGAAGGAGGAAGAGAAAGAAAGAGAATAAATCTGTCTTCCCGGCTGAAAGAGAGAATCTGAGGCCACAGGCAAAAAAAAAAAAAAAAAAAAAAAGATGTAAACAAGTGAATGATCATTCAATGCACACAAAGCAAGAGCAGCTACCCACCTCAGAGGAAGAAAAGTAACACATTCAGAAACCCTCCTTTAATTGTCATAAACTGGGGAAAGTAGCACCAGGCTCAGCTTCGCCAGCTAGCTCTATTAAACTATAAGTATTCTAGCTATCTCCAAATTCTAATTTCTTATGGCTCTCACTCTCTTTAAGATTGTATTAGGATAAGAAACTATCAGAATTGAACAGATTCAAGATGCTTTGTAAGCCAGGCCCATAATTTGTAAACCTAGCACTAATAAGCACAATCTTCTGTCAAAGAACATATAAGATAGGTGATGACTCCTCCCCTTAAGATGCTAATTGATTAAGTTTAAATTATTATTTACGGTTGTACTTGTAAGAAATCATGAAGGCCACCTAGAGCAGTAATGAGCGTGACACAAAAAACGACAGGTGACCACTTAGCTTCAAGACAGTCTGGTTCAAACGAGATAAAAGATTAGTAAGCTATCTCTGCTACAATTTTTCAAGTATGACCAGGTACTCATAATTTACTGGTTTAAATAAATGATTTTCATCTAGTCAAAAAAAATATGCAGGTAATAAATTCACATATCTACACATCTTCTCCATGGACTCAATAAATGCATTTTCATTTTTAAAGGTTAAGGGAAAAAAAGGTTTACCACTGATCTCCTATTCTCTAGCCACTACAATAACTTTTTCCTATAATTTCCCAAACAGACTGTAATTTTTACAAGGATATTATGTTGATTTTGTACATTTAATTCAGTAATGCCATAAAGACATCTTCAATATATAGAAAATACTACATATGGGACCACCCAGAGAGTTCTGCATCATAAAACTAGACACCACCTTCCAGGTTAATAGGACTTGGACATATTAACACATATTAACATATATATTCACCTATGACAGGCATGTCATTATTTTAATTAGGGGATCATAAAGACATAAAATATCTGAAGTAATACACATCAAAGAACCAGAATTTCAGATGATAAAAATTTTTGCATAAGAAGAGTAGCTTCCAAGACTAAAATTACACTGTATTTTTAAAATTGAGATAAAATACATATACCATAAAACTTACCATTTTAAAGTACACAATTATTGGATTTTGTATATTAACAGAATTGTGCAAACATTACCACTACCTAATTACAGAACATTTTAACCATTCCTCAAGAAAACCCCAAATCTGTGAGCAGTACCTCCCTGCTCTTTTCAGCTCCCAGCCCTGGCAAGCACTAACCTACCTTGTCTCTATGAATTTGTCCAGTCTGGACATTTCATATGGAACAAGTCATACAATACATGGCCTTTTGTGTCTGGCTTCTTTCACTTGGCATAATGTTTTTGAGATCTGTCCATGTTATAGCCTATATAAATATTTCAATCCTTTTTATGGATGGATAATATTCTATTATATAGATATACCACATTTTGTTAAATCCAATCATCAGCTGACTGATATGTGCATTGTTTCTGCTTTTTAGCTCCTATGAAAAATGATGCTATGGACATTCATATGAAAGTTTTATATGAACGTAAGTTTTCAATTCTCTTGTATATACATATGCCTAGGAGTACAATTGCTGGGTCATTTGGTAACTATACTTTTAACTTTTTTAAGAACTGTCAAACTGTTTTGTAAAGGGACTGCACCATTCTACATTTCCATCAACAATACATAAGAATTTATATTTTCCTATATCCTCACCAACACTTATCAATTTTTACAACATCTTTAATCAAGCATTTGGAAGAGGACTATAGTGTATCCTTTGAGTTCTATTATGTTTTTCCCTAGAAGCTGCCAAAGAAATAAAAAGTATAACTGGAAAGGAGTAAATACATCATTATTTGCAGATGACATGACTGTCTACAAAGAAAACCCAGCATATCTATAGAAATATTTAAATAATTCAGCAATATGGCTAGATATAAATCAATATACAAAAATTAATTGGATCTCTATAGAATTTCATTTACAATAGCAAAAAATATATAAGATATCTTATATAGAAATCTAATAAAAGACATGCAATATCTTTATAGAGAAAAATCGTTAAATTCTATTGAAAAGCATTAAACAAGTACAAAGATACACCATGTTCAAGAACAAGAAGTTTTGGTACTATAGCAATATTAACTCTACACTAATGTAAAGACTCAACGTAAATCCCATTAAAATTTCAAAAGATCTTTTTAAGAAACCAAACTAATTCTAAAATTTATACAGAAAAACAAAGGCCCAGAAAAAATCATGACACCTCTGAAGAAGAAAAAGAAGGAGAATCTGCCCTAATAGACAGTCAGAATCAAAAAAGCTCCATTAATTAGAATAGGGAGGTACAGTTAATGAATAGGTAAGTGTTGATTAATGGAACAAAAAGAAGGAGCAGAGAAATAAACCCATACATAAATAGAAACCTGACACATAACAAAGGTAGCACTGCCAATCAGTGAGAAATATTTGGAATATTTAGTAAATTGTATTGGAACTACTGGTTATCCATAAAGAAAAAGTGAAACTGGGTTCTTATTTCAACCACATAAAAAATTAATCCCAGATAGATCAATAATTTAAATAAGAACTTTAAGCCTTAAGGCAAGATTTTAAACTTTTAAAAATAATATAGAATTTCCTTCAAAAAGTCTCAAAAAGTGTTAGAGAGAAAGAGACAGGAGAAAAGAAAAGAGAGGAAGAAAATAATGAAAAGAAACCAAAGAATGTATTTAGAAGTCAGACTAAATTTACACTTTTATTCATCAAAACACCATAGATACTTCTGAGTATCCAAAGAAAATGGAAGCCACCTGGCTCCATATCTCCTAATTTCTCCTCCCTAAACTATGCAAAAGAAGGGAAAAGTAATCTACGTAATAACCTATTTTGGAGCCATGAGAGACATTTGTTTCTGGGGAAACAAATGGAGAGTTTTAGAAGGGAAGGGGGTGAAGGTATGGGTGAGCCTGGTGATGGGTATTAGGGAGGGCACAGATCACATGGAGCACTGGTGTTATATGCAAACAATGAATCATGGAACACTACATCAAAAACTAATGATGTACTGTATGGTGACTAATGTAACAGAATTTAAAAAAACAAAGACAAAAAAACCCCTATGTCCTCAGAATAACCTGAAAACAAAGAACACTGAAACTTCAAAATAACTGATAGCAAAAATACAAAACTTAACCAAACTGTAGTGCATAATCTCTCGTGCTCCCACCCACTCCAACCCCACTGAAAGGTCTTGTTGTGAGCACAAGGAAGACAGAAAAACTGCTGAGAAGACAGAAAACAGAAGACAGCAAGGAGAACAAAGCTTGATCTAGAACTACTGACAGAAAGATAAGTTCATCCTAAATCTGAAAACATTAAAACATAAGTAATTGAGTAGATTATAGCACAGGGAAAGAACTTCGAAGTGCATGTGAGTTAAAGGGGCAAGCATGATTTAAAGGGACAGTCTTTGTATCTTATACTTCCTGGAGGAGAAAAAAATGCAGAGAGAGAAGGCTTTCAGGCAACTGGGTAGCGAAGGGGAAAAGAAAACAGAGAATCACAAAATCAGAGGATTCGCAATCCCTCCAGGCCAAAACAAAATACAGCAAAAGCTTTACTCTTATCTTTCCACATCAGCCTCTTTTACCTAGCCTGAAATTCTTCCACTGAAGTCACATCTTGCAGTTATACAACTACATCTACAGGGAATTTTTCCAGATGGTTATCATTAACATGAACAGAACATGTAAGCCTAGAACATATAATATACATTAAGGTAGATTAAGTGATAAATGAGAGCATGTACTTTCTGTACTTCTCCGTTTCGCTGGCTCATTACTACCTCCCAGGCTGTTCTGAGGTCAGATGCAGCCCCATGACTGAATTACTGACATGGGATATGAGTCCTAGGGAATGTGCACTGCTTCCAGGCTTAGCCCATAACAACCTCTGCGGCACAATTCTCATTTCCCAGTCCCTCTCCTCCACCCTCCGCCGACACAGATGAATCCAGCAACCTCTGAAACCACACTATGAAGGTGCCACAGCCCCAAGAGAGAAGGAACCTGGATCCCTGGTTCAAAGAAGTTCAAAGGAGTGCCGAGTGGCCATTTGATATACCTGATTTAGACTTCACACAAGTGAAAAAATGAACCTTTATCCTGTTCAAGTCATTATTTGTTTGGAGTTTGCTTGGTATAGCAGCTAAGAGCAGTCGAAGTAATACACTGGCTAATTAGCTCCTAGGGTAGCAGAAAAACTTCAATGACCAATGACAGAGAAGAGGTATAGGTCAACATGGGAGGAAGGGTGATAACAGAAATCAAATCTGAATGACAGAGAAATCCCTATGGATTTGAAATTGGTTAATGAGAAATGGGTTAATGAAGTGGGTGCCTGAAAGTGGACAAGAGAGAGGGTATTTTAAGAAGAAACGTGAAAATTGTACAAAGAAGAAAATATAATTGGTATATAACAAGGCTTTACTGCGAACAACACTGATCATAAAAATGTAAATTCTGAAAACTGATTTAAAACTGAAATACAATTATACTAGAGAAAAGGGAGGTGGGCGATGTAGACAAATGAGGAAGATGAAGTAATATTGTATTACTTTTGTTATGATTACAACGATTAAATTTTATTATAATTTAGTTTTAGTCAACAAATGTACACATTCTCTCTGACCAAGTCAATATTGTTATCCTGTATGAGGAATGTGAGAGGCGGGGGAGGGGAGGGAAAAATGAAACAAGGTGGGACTGGGGAGGGAGACAAACCATAAGAGACTCTTAATCTCAGGAAACAAACTGAGGGTTGCTGGGGGGTGGTGGGAGGGGAGATAAGGTGGCTGGGTGATGGACCTCGGGGAGGGTATGTGCTTTGGTGAGTGCTGTGAAATGTGTAAGCTCGATGATTCACAGACCTATACCCCTGGGGCAAATAATACATTATATGTTAAATAAAAAAAAAACACCATTATCCTGTTTTATAGATGAGAACAGGGACATACACAAGGGTTCAGTAACTGGCCCAAGGTCACAAAGTTAATCAGTGGTAGAAAGATAGTAATAGGACCCAGGAGTCTTGAGTCAAGAACCACATACCTAACCATTACACTGATCTACTAAAACTAACTCTTTACCTACCATAGCAGAAAAACAACAGATGTCCAAATATTTTCAAAATCAAGAAACAATAGAGAAATGTTATTTAGAATATCAAGGTAAGCAGGAAAAAAAGACAGCTAAAGGGTTGAAAGTCTTTTGCCTCTGTGGAGTGGGACTAGTATGAAGGACAGAAGGGCTAGGAGAAAGCTTAGTAACTGTGTGAAAAGTATTACTTTGATTTAAAAATCAGGGCTTTCACTTTTAAAGAAAATAAATAATTAAGACACATATTACATACATCATAATTTTGCATGAATCCAGATTTTAAAAGTGGATCAAATGCAAACTAACACAAGTTCCTTGTGTAATAGAATACTTTAAGGTGCATTCAACTATACTATTCTTCTATTCTCTTCCTATATAGAATATAGCTTCTTACTTTGCCTACTCAGATGTCAAAATCTCTAAAAGAACCACTATGTTAAGATTAACTGAGAACATTCATTTATTCCTGCAAGATGCTTTTAAGTGAGAAAGTGAGAAAATCAAACAATTATCCAAAAATCAAACAATTATCCCTACTAGAATGCAAGAAAACTATTATCTTTTTAAATTAATTCCAAAGATAATACATTAAGATAAATTACTAATCATGTTCAACAAGTACAACATAAATATCCTTTAATTTTTACATGTAAGTCTATATTCCTATTAATGTTATACTTGGTCAATCATCTTCTGTTTTCTACCTAAGCTCACATCATGGGTAATCTCAAATAATCTCATGGCTGTAAATACTACATACCACTAGATTTATGTCTCCTAACCTGACCTTGCCTCTGAATTCCAAATTTAGGTAACCAACAAACTGCCTTCCTGATATCTGTAATAAACAGGTATCTCAAAGTCAACAAATACAATGCATAAGGATAGGATTTCTGCAATTTGTAGTACAATTAAGTAAGAATTATTCTTTGACTCAGAAATCCCACTTTTTAGAATCTAAAATCTACATCTAAACCTAAAAACAGACCACTAATAAGCAGTAACACATGCACCAAGTTATTCACGTAACACTATTTTAATAGCAAAAAATTTTAAACAAGCTATTTCCATTTTCAAGCAATCAGTTGAATGAATTATGGTATGGTCACATAATGAAGTACAATGCAGCTAGAAAAAAAAGACCGAGAGATCCCCACATTCTAATTTGAATTTCACTCTGACGCACATAATTAGTTTAAAGAAAAAAAAAGGCAAACACAAAACATATATAGTACTGAACCTTTTGTAGAAAGGAGAAATATGCATAATTATTTATACACCATATATTTCTTATATATACTTTTTATATATGTTTACATATACCTTTTAATATATATGTTATATATCTTTCTATATTATACATAAACAAATACTAACTGAAACATTCTAGAATCTAGGTTAAGACAAAAAGTATACATAACTGAAGCAAACACAGAAAATGAATGTAATTTTTGAATTTAGGTGGGGAGTCCATGTGGGTTAACTACTGTAACCTCTTTTCTATATATTGGATATTTGTCATACTTAATGAAAGAGAAATATAATTTAAGACATATTAATACCCTTCAATGGCTTCCATTTCACTTACAAAGTGTCAAAACACTTTCAGGCCTCGCAAGACCCTCTACAATCTAGTCCTCTATTACTTGTCTGCCTTTATTCCTTTCTTAGTCACTCTGCTCCAGCCACCCACTGACCTTCTTTCTGTTCTTCAGGCCAGCCAAGATCATTCCCTCCTCAGGGTCTTCATACTCGTTCCTTCT
This sequence comes from Mustela lutreola, assembly GCF_030435805.1. Classification (NCBI taxonomy): domain Eukaryota; kingdom Metazoa; phylum Chordata; class Mammalia; order Carnivora; family Mustelidae; genus Mustela; species Mustela lutreola. The sequence continues at coordinate 40,217,206 of NC_081303.1, forward strand.
GCCTGGAATGTTCTTCCCTCGTAGATTGGCCTGGCTTACTCCCTTCACGCCAATCACTATTCATTTTCATTTTCTCAAACACGTCTTCCCTCGCCACCCTAAACTGCTGAAGAGGTAAGCTGCAAGTCCTATTTCCTTTTCCATGATTCATCTTTCTCCATATCACTTATCACCTTCTAGTACAGTATATGTTTTACTCACAAACACTCTCCTTATTTATCATCAGTCTCCCTCCTCCAGAAGGTAAGCTCCATGCAGGCGGCCATTTCTGCCTATTCTACTCCCAGCACCTTGAACGGGGCTGTGCACATACACGTCAGGAGACTTTAAGAATACACGGGGGTAGGGGGCGGGGAGCGGGCCTGGGTGGCTCAGTGAGTTAAAGCCTCTGCCTTCGGCTCAGGTCAAGATCTCAGGGTCCTGGGATCCAGCCCCCCATCGGGCTCTCTGCTCAACAGGGAGCTGCTTCCCCCCCCTCCCCGCCTACTTCTCTGCCTGCTTGTGATCTCTCTCTCTCTGTCAAATAAATAAAATATTAAAAAAAAAAAAGAATATAACGGGGGTCATTATGTACTGTGACCCTAACTTTCACTGACTGTACACAACGCAAACAGCACTTGCCATTTTGTGACTTGTCCTGTGTACCCTGCTTCTAGTAGCTTTTCTTGTACAAAAGTTTTAAATTCAAAAATGCTGAAATTTATCAATCTTTTCCTTCAGAGGCTGTGCTTTCTGTGACTCGAAAACTTATTTCCCACACTGACATCAGAGTGATTTTAAATATTCTCTTAAAAGTTTTAAAGTTAATCCAAACAGTATTTCAGTTCACAGCATGAAACACAGACCTACTTTTACTTTTTTTCACATGGATAACCAATTTTCTCAGCATCATTTACTAAGTAGTCCATCTTTATTCCACTGAATTGTGGTGCCGCCTTTGATGTAAACTAAGCTTCCCTGTGTAAGAGACTGCTTCTCTTCTCCTTAACGTGTCTCATTAGACTATTTCCCTGTATCTGGCCCAATTCCATTCTATTTTAATTACTGTAACTTTACAAGAGGCTCTGGATATCAACAGGGCAAATCCCTGAAGCAGAGATGACTGCTGCCCAATGTCAATTCTTTCTGTTGTTTAGTTACGGACTCAACGTCCCGGATTCAGTATGAATGGCCACCTGGCAGAACTGGTCTCTGCTTCCCTTGGCCATATATGACCATGTAACTAAATTCTGGCCAATGACATGCAAGTAGAAGTCACATGCTTGCAATTCTGGATCACAGCCTTAAAAAGAGCTGCTTTCTCCCTTTCCCTTTCTGGCAGCTGGAATGTGGACGTGGTTGCCAAGGAAGACAACATCCTAGGCGTATCAGAGCAAGACAGAAGAAACTCATTAAGTGGAATCAGCAAACTCCATCCTGCCTATCAGCTTAGACTTCTACCTTAAGAGAGAAATAAACCTTTCTTGTTCAGTCACTGAATCTCTGATAAAGCAACTAAATGAATATTTTAATTAATACATACCCACCCCCCTACTACATTCCTTTACTTAAAAGCTATCTTATTCTTTTTTTTTTTAAGATTTTATTTATGTATTTGACAGACAGAGATCACAAGAAGGCAGAGAGGCAGGCAGAGAGAGAGGAGGAAGCAGGCTCCCTGCAGAGGGGAGAGCCCGATGCGAGGCCCGATCCCAGGACTCTGGGATCATGACCTGAGCGGAAGGCAGAGGCTCTAACCCACTGAGCCACCCAGGTGCCCCAAAAGCTATCTTATTTTTTGCTGTTTGCTCTGCCATATACATTTAAGAAATAACTTGCACATTCCCTGAAAATTCTTGCTGGTATTTAGATTAGAATTCTATTAAATTTATAGATTAATTTAGGGGAGTACTGCCAATTTAAACATACTGCATATCTCTACTCATAAAAATTATTTATCTCTTCATTTACATGTTTTCTTTTATGTCTGTATATAAAGATTTTTCATTTTCTCCATAAAAGTCATACACATCTTTTGTTCAATTTGTTCCTGGGTATATTATGGATATCACAATACTCTAAAAGAGATTTTTATTGCATTTTCTAATTGTTTGTTGCCTATTACATATAAAAATGTACCTTATTTTTTGGGAATTATTTATAGCAAAAAAAAAAATGTACCTTATTTTTATATAGTGATCTTGCATTAGTCAAATTTAATGAACTCTCTTGTTCTATTGTTTATAAAGTCTCTTGGATTTTCTATGTAGATAATCAACATCACCTATAAATAATATTAGCATTATCCATTTATTTTTGAACTGATAACTTTCTATTTCTCTGCCATGGCTTACTACTGGCTAAACTGTCCAATATGATGCTGAATAGCAACATTCATGCTTCTAATATTTCACCATTTAATAGTTTCTAACTTACTTTTGACAGATACCCTTTTTAGGTTCAAGAAGTTTCTTTGTATTCTTAGTGTAAGAGCTGTTATTATAGGGCGCCTGGGTGGCTCAGTTGGTTAAGCGACTGCCTTCAGCTCAGGTCATGATCCCAGAGTCCTGGGATCGAGTCTTGCATCAGGCTCCTAGCTCTGCAGGGAGTCTGCTTCTCCCTCTGACCTTTTCCCCTCTTCATGCTCTCTCTAACTCTCTCTCTCTCTCTCAAATAAGTAAATACATAAAATCTTTAAAAAAATAAATAAAACATTTTTTTTAAAAAGAGCCATTATTATTATAAATGAATGATAAATTTTATCAAATGCTTCTGTTGAGATGCTTACATGATCAACATAGTACACCTTTTGAATAGACTCCAATGCAACATTCTTGTAATTATTCAGTTTGTCATACATTTGTATGTTTTCCTCAAACCATTGAAGGATTTGTTTTGCTAATTCTTATATCCATGTTCCTAAGTTAGACCAGCATATATTTCCCTCTCTCAGACTGTATTACTCTGGATTACTATCAAGGTTATATTCCAGTCTTATGAAGTAATTTGGGATAATGTTCCATTTCTTTTAGTCTCTGGGACAGTTTTCATAAGGTTGGGTCATTTTTTTCTTTGAAGACTGAATGACAAGTTGCCTAAAAAAAAAAAAAACCCACTTGCAATTAATTAATTAATTAAAATTTACTATCAGTTTAAATTCTATTTTTCTCTGAAATTGTCCATTTCATCTACAACTTCAAATTTACTATCAAGAAGTCATTAAAGCAAAAAAAATAAATAAATAAGAAGTTATTAAAGCTTTTAGGTTTTTTGAAAGCTCACTTACAAGTGCAATTATACCCCTTTTACAAGGCTAACATTATTTACTTGTGGCTTCTATATTATGTCTTTAATTAGTGACACTAGAGATCTAACTATTTCATAAGACTTTGCAAAGCAGTGGCATTTTGATTGTTTATCTTTATTGTATCTTTGCTTCTATTTGATTAATTTTTTGTTATCTTTAGTCTCTCCTTCTTTCTACTTACTCTGAGCTTATGAGAAGATAGTTCTAACTTCTTACTCTGAATGCCTGTGTCATAAATTTCATTCTCTTCTAACATAAGCATATAGGACACTGACTTTTTTTTTAATGGTTACAAATTCTTTGTACCACTCCCATTAAGAACCTCCACCTTTTGAACCTAAGCAGGCTTGCCAGTGCTTGTGCCAATACAGCAGAGCAGAAGTGATACCATGTGCCTCCTTCTAAGGGTGGATTAATAAGTCACACAGTATCTACCTTATGTTAGAACATTGGCCACCATATGAGAAGTCTACGGCTATGAATCTACAGCTCAAGTTTTCACTTCCGGGTTTAAAAAAAAAAAAAAAACAGTTTTATTGACATACCATTCACCAAAAATTCCATCCTTTAAAGTATAATTCAGTGGTTTTTAGTATATTCACAGAGATGTGTGACCATTACCACTGTCTCATTTCAAAGCATTTTCATCATCCCAAAAAGAAACTCTGTACCATAGCAGTCACTCTCCGTTCCCTCTATCCCCCAGCTCCTGAAAACCACTAATCTACAGATTTGCTGGTTCTGGACATTTCATATAAATAGAACCATACACTACGTGGCCTTTTAGGTCTTCCTTCTTTCACTAAGGGCAACATTTTCACAGTTTCTCCATAATTTTATCTCGTATCAATACCTCATTCCTTTTTATTGTTGACTAATACTCCATTGTGTGGATAGACCACATTTTGTTTATTCAGCTATCACTTCATGGGCATTTAGGTTTTCTCTACTTTGGATATTATAAATAATAATTCTATGACTATTACATTACAGGCTTTTGTGTGAACATAAGTTTTCAATTTTCTTGGTTATATACCTAGGAATAAAACTTCTGGGTCATACGGTAACGCTATGTTTCACTTGCTGAGGAAATGGCAAGCTGTTTTGCAAAGTGGCTGCAGCACTTTATGACCCCACCGGTAGTGTGTAAGGTTCCAGTTTCTCCACATTGTCATCAACACTGGTTATTGTCCCTTTTATTTTAGCCATCCTAGTGGGAGTGGGATGGTATCTCAACATGGTTTAGATTTGTCCTTCCCTGATGAGCCTCCATATTTTTAACTCTGGAGATTCCCTAACTTTTCTCTGGGCTTAAAAATACATTGAAAGGTATATGTGCTAATATTTTCTCCAGTGTTGTTAGGTGTTTTAGTGCAGAAAATTTTATATTATCTAGTTTAAATCATTACTGAAAAAAGAAATCTTCACCATCATTACATTTAGAATTGTATTTGCATAGAGAAAGTATTATAAATGCCTCCTATGTGGTAAACAGTGAATACAATTATTCAAGATCAACTCAGCTAAATCCAATTCAATCATTCATTCATTAATTCAAACATTTATTAAATATCTACCATATGTCCTATGTAATTCTCAGCACTGGCAATACTGCAGTAAACAAATCCATCAAAGCTCTGACCCAATTAGAGCTTATATGATGGAGGGGCATAGAGTTCTTCTGCAAAACATAATTAACAATATAAGTGATAAATGCCAATTAAGATAGATGTTACTAAATGGATAGGATGATAGCATTAAGATTAAAGAATAGAAGGAGCTACTTTATCTATGGTCAGTAGGAAATGTGTGATTGAGAAAGTAACACTTGGAATGAGTCCTAAAGGATTAGAGGAGTCAGTCATTCCAAGAGCTGCTAGGGGAGAGTATTACAGGCAGAGAAAATAGCCTGTAATAAAATCTTGGGCCAGAAACAAGCCTGGACATTTAATGAAGAAAAATAAAACCAATGTGGCTGAGGCATAGTGAGTAAAAGACAGTAAGCATAAAACAAAAAGCATGAAGTGGGCAGGGCTCAAACAGTGTGTCAGGCTCAGTAATGGCCTCTCAAAGACGTCAATGTCCCAATCCCCAGAGCCAGTATGTATCATCCGAAATGGCAAAAAGGATTTTGCATATTTTGTTGTGTTAAGAATCTTGAGATGGCGGGACGCCTGGGTGGCTCATTGGTTGGGCAGCTGCCTTCGGCTCAGGTCATGATCCCAGCATCCTGGGATCGAGTCCCACATCGGGCTCCTTGCTCAGCAGGGAGCCTGCTTCTCCCTCTGCCTCTGCCTGCCTCTCTGTCTGCTTGTGCTCACTTGCACTCTCTCCCTCTATCTCTGACAAGTAAATAAATAAAATCTTTAAAAAAAAAAAAAAAAAGAATCTTGAGATGGCAAGATTACAGCAGATTATCCTACTAGTAGGCCTGATGTAATCCCCAGAGTTCTTAGAAGAGGGAGGGAGGCAGTCAGAATGAGTAGGAGAAAAAACAGAACATCAGAAGCAGAGTTTGTGGAGTGACAGGCTTTGAAGGACCACAAGCCACAGAACACAGTTGGTCTCTAGATGGAAAAGATAAGGAAGCAGAGCCTCCCCTCCAATGTCGTGAAGAAGAGCTTGACCTTAAACCCAGTGAAACTGACTTTGGACTTTTGGTCTCCAGAACTAGAAGAGAATAAGCTTGTGTTGTTTTAAACCAGCAAAGCTGTGGTCATTTGTTACCACAGCCGTAGTAAACGAAATACAGAGTTTAGTAACTGAAAGTGGGGAGCTGCTGTAACACATACCTAACATAGGGAAGTGGCTTTGCAATTAGGTACTGGGGAGAAATCTGAAGAATTCTGGGGAGCATGACAGAAGAAGCCTAAAGTGCCTTGAGAAATATTTATTGCCTTTTAGGAGACACATAGGTCTTAATGATTCTGCTAGTCAGGACTGAGGGAAAAAAATGAGGCACGTGGTAGGAAAAAAACCTTATACAGGTCTTAGATCTAGAAGACCTAAACAGGCAAAGGGATCACTGTGGAAACATAAACTTAAAAGTGCTGCTGGTGAGAAGTCAGAAAGAAAGGAAGAGCAGGAAACTGGAAACTGGAGAAAGGAGATCCTTGTGACCCAGTGGCAGGGGGCCTGGCTAAACCATGTCTTACAGTTATATGGAAATTACCATGAACTTGGATATTTAGCTAAGGAGATTTCCAAGCAATCTGCTGAAAGGGTGGCTGGGTTTATTCATGCTGTTTTTAGCAAACCTTGGGAGGAAACAGATAAATCAAGGGAAAAACTTTTAAGTAAAAAGGCAGGAGGACTTCATGATTTGGAAAATCCTCAGCATATCCAGATTGTGAATTACGCTAAAATTAGGGATTCAACGTCAAGAAAGCAGGCTCTGGAGCCAAGGGTAGAGCTAGACAACCTTTTGTCAGTGTCTCAAACTGAACACAACTCAGTGACACAGAGTTCTCTGAAGGGATTAAACCTACCACTCTTGGGTCTCTCCTACCCTCATCTGAGCAAAAGCCAAAGAAAGGGATGGAATAACCCAGGAAAGACCTGTGGAGAAGCACCTTGTCTACCAGAATGAATCCCGATGACAGACAGAAAAGACTCACGGGGTTTCGGAGAATATTATATATAAACCCTGCCAGTCGGAACCGAAAGGGTCAAGAAGACGAAATACAAGAAGACTGAGGGACTACCAAAATTCTAGAGGCAGAAAACTGGTGCAAACACACACTACCTTCCATGAAAAAGGAAAGAGGACTCCAATGGTAGAATCTTAAACCCAGAGGGTTGGAGCTTCAGACCTCAGGGTCAAGAGCTAGACAATGTGATTCCCAGATCTTGAAACCTAGAGCTTTTCCCCAGTTTCAAGTTTTAAAATTGCTAAGTACCAGTGACTCCTTTCTTCCTTCCATTTCCTCCCTTTTCGGGTGGAAATGTCTCTGTTATCCCATGCCTCCTCCATCACTGTATGTGGAGAGCAGGTAATTTGTTTTCTAGTTTCACAGGTCTACAGATAGGAAAGGAATTTTGACCCATGATGGGTCATACCCAGAGTTTCACCCACACCTAATACAAATGATTTTAGATGAGGAGTTGATGATATTTAGGTGATGTTTTGGACTTGGAGTTGATGCTACAATGTAAGGCTTTGTAGAGCAGGGTAAGGATTTTTTTTTTTTAAAGATTTTTATTTATTTACTTGATAGACAGAGATCAAAGTAGGCAGAGAGGCAGGCAGAGAGAGAGGGGGAAGCAGGCTCCCCGCTGAGCAGAGAGCCCGATGTGGGGCTCGATCCCAGGACCCTGAGATCATGACCTGAGCTGAAGGCAGAGGCTTAAACCACTAAGCCACCCAGGCGCCCCAGGTAAGGCTTTTTGATTTTATTCCAGGTATAATGGGAATCCACAGGAGTGGACATTATATTTAAAATCTGATCTACATTTAATGCATGTAAACCTGATTCATATTTTGAAAGACCACTGGATCTAAAAAAAAAAAAAAAAAGGCTCACTGGTACATACTAAAGGAGAGAATTGTGGAAGTAGGGAAACTAGTTAGAAAATGATTAGAGTTGTGGAGTTGTGTAGGCAAGAGAAGACAGGAATGCAGGCTACAAGGATAACAGCAGGATGGAAGAAAGACGATGCCTTCAAAATCTATTTTGAAGGTAGAAGTGACAGAACCAGTTAGTATATTAAATGGAAAGACAGGGCACCTGGGTGGCTCAGCGGGTTAAGCCGCTGCCTTCGGCTCAGGTCATGATCTCAGGGTCCTGGGATCGAGGCCCGCATCAGGTTCTCTGCTCAGCAGGGAGCCTGCTTCCCTCTCTCTCTCTCTCTGCCTGCCTCTCCATCTACTTGTAATTTCTCTCTGTCAAATAAATAAATAAAATCTTTAAAAAAATAAAAAAATAAAAAAAAAATAAATGGAAAGACAGAAGGAGAGAAATAACAGTTATTCTTAAGGTCGACTTGAGCAACTGGATAGACTGGGCTTTTTATTAGTGGAGACGGGGAAGACTGAGGAAGGTACAGGCTCATGTGAGAAAACTAAGACTTGCTCTTTAGACATGCCAAGTTGTTTGTAGGAGACATCCAGATAAAAAGATCAAGTAAATACAGGATAGAAGAACAGGGAGCTCGAGGACAGCTCAGAGCTGGATTTACAAATATGTGTGGCATTTAAGAGAGAACTGAATAAAACCAAACAGAGGGAAAAGATGGAAAAGTGAAGCAAGTCTAGCACCAAACTCTGATACATTCCAGTATTTGAGTTCTGACAGAAGCGAGAAGCCAGGAAAGGAGAAAGAGAAGGAACAGCCAAACAGGTAAAAAGAAGCCGGATATGTCATCAGAGATGCCATTTTACCAGAATCCCTGATACTAATTACAATTATTTGGCTTCATATAACCTTCAATGCTCTCGGCTATCGAAGTCCAGCTTAGCATGCAAAGGCTTTAGCTCTGAGCATTAATTTGAAATATTTAAAAACTTATGGAACATCAATCCCCTAGAAGAGGACACTGAACTAAGTGCCGACAGCACACACAAAGATTCAGAAATTTTCCACGAGGTGGCTACAGTGTGATCATTTTTTAAACTTTTAATCACACATTTAAAATTCTACAGAAAAGCAGAAAGAAGTGAAAAAGCTGGACTAGTAGAAATCTGGGCAAGGCATTGTCTGTGAACTACCTGGACTGGAATTAAAACAGCAATACAGAACAAGAAGACAACCCGTACTAAAAAGGTGTGTTCAGATCATCACCGATCTCTGTGTATACTATTTTCTCTGCTGTAGCTTTATGTTCCCATCATAGCCACAAAAGAGCCTCTGCGCATTTACTGTCTTCCATTCTAGCGGTCTCTGCTCTGGTCTTTTCATTCGCCTACCCACAGCTTTCACAACTTTTGATTCCAAGTGATTTGTACAGTGTCTTCTATCCCACCAAATAAATTCTGTGTTTCAAAAAGTTTTGGTGGGAAAGGCTAATAACTGTAAAATTATTTAAAACATTTTTAGTAATTCCAGATTAATATATTATAAAGGTTTTAAAAATGTTTACATCAAGGAAAAAAACAATGTATACATCTGTCCCCCCCCCATATTAGATAAGAAGTATCAATTGACAATGATTATAGCATGAAAATCATAATAAAAAATTTGAGATTTGGGGAAATGGACCTCAATTTTCTCCTCTATGTTGCCAGAGGAAAGGTATATAAACAACACTTTAATCAAGGAGGCAGGGTATTTTTAAATGTACAGCCGTCACCCGTAGTGACACATAAACTGTAGTATGACCATGTTAATAATGGTCACACAAATTCACCTTAGAAGGATTAGAAATTTTTTCAACTCTAAAGCAGCTGAGGCTTTTCAGACCTGCTGAAGACTTACTGAATATATGTTGACATTTCCCTGGCACACCGAACAGGTATCACAAATACAGATGCCGCCTCAAACCTCCTTAGGGTGAAATAGTGGGGACAATTGCTGCTCGCTGGCCAGACTCAGGAGGGCCAAGTCAGTTTTCAAAAGAGATGCAAGAAAAACAAAGTCTCCCAAGTTTAAAAAGAGAAAAGAGTACTAAATTTATGAGGATTTCCTCCCCTGACCTCCCCAGATGCATCTTTTCCTTTCTTCACACCATTTAACGGATTTCTCATTACTCGTGAATGTGGGAACTCCCAAGGATCTCCTGATTCTTGCAAATCTAGAGAAGATCTGATTCCTTGCCTCCCACCTAATAACTGAATTACCTTTCCTGGGGCCACCTTGTTGAACCACCCAGTTGCCAGGTGGCTCCTTCTAAGGAAGCATAGACAGTTGTTGGTGTCAAAGGATGCTGTGGTCTTTGGACATGGTCCCGATCTGAATTTCAACCAACTCCTCACATCTCTCTGATGGGGTACAGTAATAGAACAGAAGTCAATGGGAGATCAGCATGCACTCAGATTCCAGATTCTGAAAGGGAACAAAAATCAAACCCTCTATTCTGTGCCTCTTCACCATGTCCAATAACCAATATGCTAGAAACCAGGCTTTATCAGCCCAAAAAAACTAAATATAAAGTAACAACTCTCAATAACCACATAATAAACAATACACACTTTATGGATACTTAAGTCTATAATACAAATAAGAAATATTAGTACTTATTACATTTTATTCTAAGTGCAAATTACCTGCCATCTTAATATATGCTGTGAAGTATTCGTTTTGTATCGAAATATCCATGCAGAGCATTGACTTACCTTTTCGAATACAGATAAGTTCATGTACTCCACAGGTTCTTTCTCCACCTGTTAAAAAAAATTTGTTAGAAGTTAAAAAGAGGAAATAATGTGAGTTTGACTATTATAAAAAACTGTTTTAAATTAGCTTTTACCAATGACCTCGGGAGAAAGAGTTTCCTAATCTTCCTTAAATTCAATTATATGATAACTTGCTGTCCAGAATTTCCTTGAACCCATAAACTAAGATCTTATAAAGTCTTGTAATAAAGACTTCATCCAAGCCAAGCCTGTTATTTTAATAGCAATCTTCTCAAGAGCAGATATCATATCACCATTTCCTAAGGACCTCTTCACATCATCTAGAAAGAACCACTGTAGGAGAAAAGCCACTTTCGTATCTGAGGTTTAATATACACAGGTAAGTTAATATGGAAAGGTCAACCCTGTAAAGGCCCTATTTATATATTATCACATATATACTCATATGGTATAAAATGAAATGTAATCTTTTCCCTGGGTAGCTAAAGAATACCCACTCTTGGGGCGCCTGGGTGGCTCAGTTGTTAAGCGTCTGCCTTTGGCTCAGGTCATGATTCCAGGGTCCTGGGACTGAGCCCCACACTGGGTTCTCTGTTTAGGGGGAACCCTGCTTCTCCCTCTTCCACACCCCCTGCTTGTGTTCTCTCTCTCAATGTCTCTTTCTCTGTCAAATTATAAAATCTTTTAAAAAGAAAAAAAGAATATCCACTCTTCTAAATCTGTAAAAAAAAATTTATAAATAGAATGATAAAAACAAATTTAACCACAATGACTAAAATCACTCTATCATAAAATAAAAAAGTAAATAAAAATAAGATAGTCTCTATACAAATAGGCATTTCCTTCACTCTGAAACATAATGCCACTGTTTTATATGAATGCAAACTAAATGAAACTCTGTTGTATTCTATATATGCATGACATTATAATTACACTGTGAATTATGTTTAAACTTTGCATAATAGAAATATTAAATAATTTAATCTTAACTCATTACAGAAGATTATGAACAGTTATGAACAGTTAAGTGTGTATCTTATAACACTTATAAAAAATAGAAATAGCTTACAGCAGTAACATGAGAGGTAAAAGCCATGATATCCACTAAAAAAAGTAGGTCATCTGAGAAGCAAGCTAAAAAAATACAAAACAGTATTTCTATCGCTAAAGTAGGTTAGATCTGTATTCCAACTTGGTTGTAACAACGCCAGGTTTGTTATTATTATCAACACAACAAACTAATCACTGGTTATCAGGAAGACAGACTTAGCAAGAAGAAATACCTAACCTAAAACGATGATTATGAAACAACCATCATTCAGCAAACCTCCGTGTAAATGTACTGAGACGTTACTAACTGGAATATTACCAATGGGCAACCACTGATCACTTGCTGAAGGGCAAGAATGAGCTACAACTACACACCACATAGCTTTAATACTGAGAAGAATCTAATAAAAAACCAGAAAGAGGAAATTTACCAAATTACAGAAGAAACTATTTTCAAGAAATTTGGAAGAATCATAAAATTAACAATAACATAACTATAACACACACTAATGCCATCACTGATGTTTTCAGAGGCCACATAAAAATATTTCTTATATGGTCATTAAGGCCTATTCTCCAGAAGATAACACTTGTAGTATAACGCAGTTTGCCTCATGTACTTAATTCATGTTAGTAAGACTGTACTTTTTAAAGCCTGTAATTAAATCTGGACTTTCCCTATATTTAATGTAAATTGGTTAGGTCTTGGCATACACTACTAATCTTAAATATAAGTGTATGGTTTTTTGCAGGCTTAGTATTAATAGTAACAATAAAAATATTATATAAGATTTTTCTCAAAACTACAAAATGACCATGAAAGCTAACTCCCACTTTTAAAAGTATTCAATTTATCTATATCAAATGAAAGAACTTCATAAATAAAAAGCTAAGTCAAGGAATTGCTATATTTTTAAATTTATAGAATCAATTTATAATTGTCAAATTTGTCCAAGTATGCACAAAAATCACATAACTAGAAAAAAAGAGATCGAGCTCTACTCTTCCTAGCATCTGTTACCAAAATTCTAACCAAGTGAGATTCTGATGATGTACATGTGGAAATCAAGAATAATCACTATCATTACTGAAATGAAAAGGAATATTAAGGATAAATAAATGCCAGGCAGTGACATCTGGGGGGCTCAGTTGGTTAAAAGTCTGCCGTTGGCTCAGGTCATGATCCCAGGGTCCTGAGATCAAGTCCCACATTGGGCTCCCTGCTCAGTGGGGAGCCTGCTTCTCCCTCTCCCTCTGCTTCCCACTCTGCCTGCTTGTGCCCACTCTCTGTCAAATAAATAAATAAATAAAATCTTAAAAAAATAAATGCCAGGCAGTAAAATGAAATTTAGGGAAAAAACCTTCCTTTTAAAAGTATAAAAGAAACACAGAAAGTTAAATAAACTTTATTACTGGACATTGAAATCAATATTTCTTTTCCCCCCAATCCTTTCAGAGACCAGTTAAGAGTGTTAAGGAAAAAATATGCATTCTATATGTTAAAAGTATAGGTTTTAATGAATAGGTTTGGGAGTCAAAAGGCTTAAATAATTTTTCAATCAGAGATACAGTGAACTTTGTACAAACTTCATGCCTTGTTCTAAAACCTCTAAAAATAAGTCTGAAAAGTTTCCAAATGAGTCAAATTTGTAAACAAAAGGCAAGTCACAGTAGGCATATCCTGACTTAGATATGGTGGCAATTCAGAAAATGGCTTACTGAATTTAAGAGTATAATGTACAAGGGAATGATTATTTTTTAAAATTTCAGCTTTATTGAGGTATAGCTGAACATATAAAGTTGTAAGATATTTAAAGCACACATTGTGATAGTTTGATATAAGTATATAACAAATATGCAAGTCAAATGCATAGAAAAATGATTATTGATCATTTTTATTGAGTTAGAATTGACATAGAACACTGTGAAGTTTAAGGTATACATGTTGATTTGATATTTATATATCTCGATACGATTACCACCATAGCCTTAGCTAACACCTCTATGGCATCACATAATTATCATTTCTTGTGTGTGGTAGTCACAATTAAGATCCAGTCTCTTAGCAACTTCTAAGTTTATAACATAGTATCGTTGTCTAGAACCACTGTACTGCGCATTAGCTTGCCAGGACTTAATTATCTACGGGTTGCAAGTTTTCACCCTTCACATTTTCCCAATTCCCCCAGCTCCCCCAGACCCTGGTAATCACCATTCCACTCTCTGTTTTTACAAGTTCAGCTTTTTTAGATTCCACATTTAAGAGATACCATATACTGTCACTCGTGTCTGACTTATTTCACTTAGCATCCATGTTGTCACAAATGGCAGGACTTCCATCTTTTTAGGGCTGAATAATATTCCGTTGTATATACATATACCACCTTTCTACCCATTCCTCCACTGACGGACAATTGGGCTGTGTCTTGACTGTTGTGAATAACACTGAAATCAACATGGAAGCACAGATATCTCTTCAATATATTTTTTTCATGTCTTTTAGCTATGTGCCCAGCTGGGGGATTGCTGCATCTTATGGTGTTCTATTTTTAATTTTTTTAAGAAACCACCATACTGGTTTCCACAGTAGCTGAACCAATTTGGGGGAATGATTATTTAAAGTAATAAATTAGTCAGTCTTTTTAGAAAGAGCGAAGTCTTCTACTAAAATGAATAATCATCCTCAAATGAACACTTATATAAATACAATTTTTCACACATCAAATTTACTGCAAACATATTAACACTAATGAAAACATGGGAGACCTTAAGAGAATGACAGAATATAAAAAGCGATCAGAAGTTGGAAATAAAGTTGTCTAGCTCATTAGAATAAACAAACTGAGGCACTAAACATTAAGTTGCTCAGGATCACTAGTTTATTGTCAGAAAAAATAATTAGGACCCTAGGGCTGTTATAGTAAGGAATTTAAAAATAGACTTTTCTTCATTTTATGAAAAAAAATAAAAATTATGAAATAGTTTTCTAATCCTTTAAGGTAATTTAAATAAAAGTCAGTTTCTCAAAACTATTCTTAGAGATAATACCAGCCTTGCTCTTGAAATAATCATCTCAGTAACATGGAAATGAGAAATAGAAAATGACAAGCTTAGTCACAGTTACCATCTTTTCCCTCAGGCAAACCCATGTAGGAGCATAATGTAAACCAGCAGAATCCTCTACAATTGGCGTTAAGTACACAGTTTAAGAGGAAATAAATGTGTGTGGGCACACGCAGACATGCTACGAGTGTGTACAGATGCACATGACCAGGAGTGTACTTGGGAAACAGGACTTTCTTTTTAAGCAGGGATTGAGGGGGAGTGGCCATAGGGATTTATAATGTATGTACTTTTCCATATGCCATGGGCAGTGATGTTACAGTCCCATCAAAATATGCCCAGTTATACAAAAATGGAATTAAACCTAAAGACTTACAGTTTATTTAAAATGGAACTAGGAGTCCTTTTTAAAATTGACTTTATTTTTTCTACCATGTAAATTTTGACCAATAAATGAAGTCACTACAATTTACAGGCTCTATTAATTTCTTCTCAAACACCACAAGGCTACTTTAGAAATACCTTAAATTTGGGGCACATGGGTGGCTCAGTGGGTTAAGCGCCCAACACATGATTTCGGCTCAGGTCATAATCTCAGGGCTGTGGGATCAAGCTCTGCTTCAGGCTCCTAGCTCAGTGGGGAGTCTGTTTCCCTCAGTCTTGTCTGTCTGTCTCTCTCTCTTCCCCTCCCCCCCGACTCATACTCCATCTCTCTAAAAAAATAAATAAATCTTTTTTTTAAAAAAAACCTTAAATTCTACCTTATCTAAAGATGTCACTGAAACATATGCATTAAAGTGGTTCAAAAAATAAATTGTGTCACTTATAACTCTGTTATAGTTAATTCTTAAGCAGACATCTATGCTATAATAGGCATGAAATAGTAAATGTTTCCTATTAATGTTGCCAACTCTCCTCCCACAATCAATTTAACCCAGTTAGACCAAAGTCACTAATCTCTAGATACCTTTCAGTTTTGATCCTAATTAAGTCATTCAAGGAATAATCTCAATTTTTTAAAAAGATTTTTATTTATTTACTTGACAGAGATCAAAGGTAAGCAGAGAGTCAGGCAGAGAGAGAGGAAGGGAAGCAGTCTCCCAGCTCAGCAGGGAGCCCAACGTGGGGATTGATCCCAGGGCTCTGGGATCATGACTTCAGCAGAATGCAGAGGCTTTAACCCACTGAGCCACCCAGATGCCCTGGAATAATCACTGAAAGCAGAGTGTTATGGAAAGATCATGATTTCTGAACTGAGCCAGTCTTCAATTTTTTTTAGGATTTTATTTACTTATTTGAGAGCGAGCGAGCAAGTGCATCAGTGGGTAAGGGTACAGACATATATAGGAAGAGGGACAAGCAAACTTCCTGCTGAGCAGGACCTTGAGATCATAACCTGAGCTGAAATCAAATGGTTAACCAACTGAGCCACCCAGGCGCCCCCAAGCTTCAATTTTAAAGACAGTATCACCTAGTATTTTCTTTGTGAACCTTGTACTTAGAAGAAAAAAGAAAAGTAACTAAATTCACTTGAGTAATAATAATAGTAACCCCAGATGGAAAATGGCTTTCATTTTAGTATACCAGTTTCAGGGATTAAAAGTAGCCAGCCACTTTGGAAAACAATGTGGAGATTCCTTAAGAAATTAAAATTCCTTAAGAATTAAATTCCTATGACCCTGCAATTGCATTACTGGGTATTTACCCCAAAGATACAGATGTAGTTAAAAGAAGGACCATCTGGACCCCAATGTTCATAGCAGCAATGGCCACAGTTGCCAAACTGTGGAAAGAGCCAAGATGTCCTTCAACAGACAAATGGATAAGGAAGATATGTCCATATTAACTATGGAGTATTATGCTTCCATCAGAAAGGATGAATACCCAACTTTTGTATCAACATGAACAGGACTGGAAGAGATTATGCTGAGTGAAATAAGTCAAGCAGAGTCAATTATCATATGGTTTCACTTAATTGTGGAGCATAAGGAATAACATGGGAGATGGAGAGAAGTGAGTTGGGGGAAATCGGAGGGGGAGGTGAACCATGAGAGACTGTGGACTCTGAGAAACAAACTGAGGGTTTTGGAGGGGAGGGGGGTGGGAGCTTGGGTGAGCCTCGTAGTGGGTATTAAGGAGGGCACATACTGCATGGAGAACTGGGTATGGTGCATAAACAATGAATTCTGGAACACTGAAAAGAAATTAAAAAATAATAAAAATTTAAAAAAGAAAAGAAAAGTAGCTGCTGGAATGGGGGTGGAAGGCAATGTCGAGAGGAATGCTAAAACTAAGTCCACATGGGGTAGGGCAGAGATATGGAAAAGATACTTTAACAAAACAGATGTCTGCTGTAGTCAAGAGAAGAAGCTTCGCCATGCATCTGCTCTCCATGACTAAGATGATGGATAGATGATACCTGGCCCATGACGAGCACCCAAAAAATGTTAATTCCCTTTGCATTCCTCACAAGTAGAACATGAAATTCAAAGAAAACTTGGACTTACGCCTAGAGACAGAAAAGATTGTGTGTGTTTTCTTCTCTTCTACAGTATTACTTGTCAGTTAATTTCAAACACTCTCCTATGAAAATATTCCTAAATAAAAGTCAATCTTCTTATAGTCCTCAATTTGTGCTCTTTTTGAATTTTTCTTTTTCTAAGGTTTTTTGGGATTTTTTTCTGTTTTTTGTTTGTTTGTTTGTTTTTAATGTATTTGAGAGGGAGAGAGAGCATGAGCAGAGGGGCAGAAGGAGAAGGAGAAGTAGACTCCCTGTTGAGCAGGAATCCCAATGTGGGGCTTGATCCCAGGACTCTGAGACATGACCTGAGCTGAAAGGCCAACACTTAACTGACTGAGCCACCAAGGTGCCCCTTCTGAGAATTTTTCTTAAAAAAAAAAAAAATAATAATAATAATCTTTTAGGCCTCCAGTCACCTGGGAGTTAATTTTCCAAATCAGAATTCCTTTACTTTTTAGTTGTTGCTGTGTAATTACTAGAGTTAATCTGAGTAAGTGCTTTCTGTACTTACTCTTACAAGCTCATTTTATGTATAATATGCCTATACAATAGCCTGAATTTTGAGAAACATACTTGCCACCCTCTGGCATCTCACAGAATAACCAATTATATCTGTTTTCATAACAATATCTTAGAGTACTTTATAATCTTCAAACCATGTGCTAAATACAGTATTAGCTTTTGATCCATATAAATTCCTATGAATTTATGCAACAACTTTTTCCAAGAGGTGCAAATTTTATCCTATAAAAGTAAACTTACTGTTCATAAACATAATCCATTTCCCTACTTCTGAGCAACTTTTAATTTGGTTTTTGAGTTAATTATGTTTTGGACTGTTTAGAAGCTCGTTAAGATAATACCCTAAAACTCTGAATAAATATAGGCTCATAAAAAGGTATTCTACTTAATTTAATTTTCTAGTTAAATGAGAACACCTTTTGTTTTGACTGCTGCACCAGATAATTTGTTAAAGCTATTAATATGCATTATTACATTAGTAAGTTCAGAATACTGAAGATAATTTTTCATTAAAATACTTTCTCCTGATGATTCAGAATATTACTGTGAATATCAATTCTACTACAGCTCTAAAATATGAAAGAAAATGTTCTGAATGCACATATGAATCCTAGAAGTTGGTTTTTAAATAAATTCCAGATGAAAGTTTACTGTATTGTCACTATTTCCTCCTTAAAAAAGGTAAATCAAGGGTTCCAAATTGTTGGGTTTCAGTTAGGATTTTACTGCACAGACATACCAAATATACACATAATTACCTTACTCAAAAGTTTCGAATGTTTTACTGATAGCAGTTGGTTCGATCCAAGGTTTTCCCTGTATAGGCCCTTTCTTGTTAGGTATAAACGAGGCAGGATTGGGGAAGGGGGGAAAGAATGAAGTCAGCTAAACGGAAATCAAATCCAGGAAGACATTCTACGACGCTCCTACACATATGCTATGGACAAACATTATAATCACTTTTAAAGAAAGCAATAATGCAAACAGCATTACTCAACAAAGAAATAAGTCAACATGCGGTTCTCTTGCTTTCTACAATGGCAGGCATTGTCGCATTCTAAAATTACCTAAAACAACAAAACCCGAAATGTTTCTTAGTTCAAATGTTTCTCTACTGATCTCTCCTTTTTCCTAATTTTGTTTAGCGAATTAGGAGACAACCCGTAAGTAGATAAAGCCCTCCAAAGTACTTACAGAGAGGTCTCTGAACAAATATACTGCTTATCTAACTTTGTGCAAAATCTCTGCAAAGTGTTAGAAATTTTATTCCTGATGAAAGTCAAAATATCCTTTTTGGGGATATTATGGCTTGAACTGAACTGTAAATCTTCAAAAAAAAAAAAAAAGTATTCAGTAAATCGCCTCCCTCTGCCACAGACTGCGCACAGGCTGGCCTTTCTCATCCTATAATCCTCCCTTATATCCCAATGATCTCTTTCCAACAGTAACAGGGAAAGCAGGAAAGGAGTGTGATGTTCTCCCTCAGCACTAGGAATGGGATAGGTTTGTACTGAGCTTTTAATTCAATATTTCAAAAGTCCAAATTCTGCCTTGGAGATCTTAGAGTTCCAAGTCTTCAAGAGCACCTCAGAACTGTACTGATGATTTAAAAAATACATATGTGGAAGTATGTGGTAAACTACAGAGTGCCTTTATGAATAAAAATATGTACATACACATGTTTACACACACACAAATTCCTTCTAATACAGTCTTCTTTTACAGCTTTTAAAAAATACTACTCAGAGAGATTAAATAGTCAAATATACAGCACAATAACAATAAAGGTGGATTCTTTTTACTTCAGCAAATAAGTTTCACAAAGAGTGTTCTGATGTTCTTACGGAGGGTCAGAAAGACGCGTACAGAACCAAGGACGAGCACAGAGCAGATCCTTAAAGATCTCTATCCTGAGGGTTTAAATGCTAGTTTTGCATTTTACAAAGAAAACTAGCAAGAATTCAGAAAATGGGTTGGAAGGAACCCTAAAACTAGTGCTAACAAAACAAGACTAGCTTAGAAAACTGATACAAGCCTATTAATGGGAGGGAAAAAACTTAAGTGGAAGCCGTAAGCATCACGGAGATGCAGACTTGGCAGGCCTTACTGATCAACAAGGGGGAGTGCGTTTAAGACAGGGCTGATTTCCAGATTTCTAGCTCAGATACCTGCTTATTTAAAAATACCACTCACTAAATCTGCGTGGAGTGGGGAGTACAGAGGTGACAACTTCAGTTGGGGACATTCTGAATGTCCCAAACTAAATATTTTGGATTTCTGTGGAACATGCAAGATATCTAGCTACTGTCTGAAAATTATGAAAATTCTGTGTACTTTTATTCATAGTGCACTTTTATTTTTTCCAGTTTTTATTTAAATTTCAGTTTGTTAACATACAGTGTAATATTAGTTTTGGGTATATAATACAGCGATTCAACACTTCCATACAACAGTTGGTTCTCATTATAAGTGTTAA
Source organism: Mustela lutreola (assembly GCF_030435805.1). NCBI lineage: Eukaryota > Metazoa > Chordata > Mammalia > Carnivora > Mustelidae > Mustela > Mustela lutreola. The sequence continues at coordinate 40,237,415 of NC_081303.1, forward strand.
TAGCGCACATTTGGGGGTCTAGGGTGGCTCAGTCAGTTGAGTGTCTGACTCTTGATTTTGGCTCAGGCCATGGTCTCAGGGTTGTGAGACTGAACCCCTGAGTCAGGCTCTGTGCTTGGCAGGGATTCCACTTGAGATCTTCTCTCTCCCTCTGACCACCACCCCCCATGTGTGCGCACACTCTTTCCCTCTCTCTAAAATAATAAATCTTTTTTTTAAAAATACTGCATTTTTAATTTATTGGCTCCAGAAAGCAGAACTGAGGTGAGCAGATAGATAGAAGTTACTGAATGGCAGGTTTTGGGTCAAATATACCTGGGGAATGGATGCAATCAATGTAGCTAAGGTAGAGAATTCCATTATAACAATTCAAAATATATTTGTTGGGTACATACTATATTTAGATACTGCACAAAATATAAGGAGTAAAAAAATAAAACATTACTCTCCAGGAATTGACAGGGAGGACAAATTACAAACAAACGATTATAAAATTACTCAACGTGTGCGATTACAGCAGCATGTATGTAAAGAGTATGTAAAGTATGTATAAAAAGTATGTAAAGAGGATGAGAACAGGGTTAAGAATGGAAGCACAAAGAACATTAGGCAATGTAGATGAAAAGAAGACTAAGAAGTAGGTAATCAAAAGAGGAGGAGAAAATTTCAAAAAAAACCCAAAACAAAACAAGAAATGGTTAACAATGTCTGATTGATGGAGGCCAACATTAAAAGAGTTAATACACTGGATGTCAACTATAGGTCTTGACAGGCTTGGGTAGAGCAATGATTCTCAACCTGGTTATCATTGGACCTCTAGGGTAACAATACGGTTCTGTAAACTACTCAATATTCCAAAATGTTTTCTCAAAATCCTAACTTAAACTAAGATAGGCTAACTTCTTCAGCTCTAACTGGAATTACGTTAGATCAATGTGATAACACGACCATTTTATTTTTGTCTGAAGTCCTGATCAGCAGTTACCTGTCTGATTAAAGGAAGAAATGAATGATTACTTTTATGTAAAATACGGGTTTTACATAGAGGAGGAAATAAAAGTAACCCTTACTACTAAAAAATCTAAACTCAGGGGGTAAAATGTTGCTACAGCTAATGAGAACATGCCTAACAGATCCAAATGATTTGTTCTGATTGATCTGCTATGCAAGGGATTGAAGACACCTGATTTTAAAGTAGTCCAGCTGGAAGAGATCCCATGGTTTTAGTTGATTTCAACCTCATCTTGAGCCAACATGCAGTTCCAAAAAGGCTATGTTACTCGACAATACATTTGGAATGAAATGGCTCACTACCATATTTCAAACTTTAAAACATACAACTACACACCATCCAGAGGAAGAATTGGATATTTTGTCTACAACAGAAAATGTTCAATCACAGTCTTCAAATGGTAGAAGGGATGTCATACATACAGGGAAGAGTGGACTTCTAATTTATTGCTCCAGAAGGCAGACCCAGGATAAGTAGATAGAAGTTACTGAATGGCAGATTTTCATTGAATTTATATGCCATTGAATGTTTTTATACAAAAGGTGATTCATCTTTTGTTGTTCACACTACATTATAATTGCATGGCTAAAATTATCAGTCTCCCCTACTAGAACATGTGCGCCTTGAGGGAAGGAGTATGGTCTTAGGCATCTTTATGGCCCCACAGAATCGCACAGAACACCAAGTACAGCTAGTGCTCAATAAGGCTGCTGAACTAACAGGTAAAAGGGGCTGAATGCTTTATGAGCCACTTCACTGGGAAGAAGTTTGAATGCGATGCCCCCTTGGGCCCCTAAAATTCTAAGATGTGCCTAGTACAAAGTCCTCATCCAGAGCTCATTTCACTTCATAACACAGCAAGGGAATGGTATGTATAAAGAATGGGCTCTGATCTCAGGGTCCTGGGATCGAGTCCCGCATCGGGCTCTCTGCTCAGCGGGGAGCCTGCTTCCTCCTCTCTCTCTCTCTGCCTGCCTCTCTGCCTACTTGTGATCTCTCTCTGTCAAATAAATAAATTAATTAAAAATCTTTAAAAAATAATAATAAATAATAACAAAAAAAAGAATGGGCTCTGATATGTGAAAACAGCACAGTTAGATTAACCTGACCCAATATCTTTATCTGAAATGCTAATATTAACTTTAGTCTCTTTACCAAACTAGAAAACATAAAATTCAACTTCTTTATATTAATGAAAACTTTAACGAACGCTTGCGTTACTGATGTGAATATCTGAAACACAGAAGAATCTCTAGAATATAAGAAAATTTCAAAAATCTTGTTCTTTAAACGTGTAAGTAGTAGTAGGCAGAGCAAAAAGCCATCAGTTGACATAAACAAATGATCACATATCATCAGCCGGGCCACGGGCTGACATAATGACATAAATGATCACATTTAACTGTGCAGGGCAGGGAGGGAGGAGAGGACTGAGAAAAAGAGAAAAAAATGTAAAATATTTCAAGAAATTAAAAGTTACAGGGTTAGATCCAGATGCTATCTGGCTAATTCTTCCTCACTGTCTGCATAAACTTTTTAGCTTTACCACATCATTAAGAAATACTACAACACTGCCTTCGGCTCAGGTCATGATCCCAGCGTCCTGGGATCGAGTCCCACATCGGGCTCCTTGCTCCGCAGGGAGCCTGCTTCTCCCTCTGACTCTGCCTTCCACTCTGTCTGCCTGTGCTTGCTCTCACTCTCTCTCTCTCTTACAAATAAATAAATAAAATCTTTAAAAAAAAAAAAAAAAAAAAAAAAAGAAATACTACAACAAATCAGTTGTAGAAATAAAGAACAAAACATTAATCAGTGGATGTGGTTTCCTCTAGTTAAAAGCACAGTAAGGAAGAGTTTGAAAGTACCACTCTGGATAACAGGAATATCAAAGATTATAAGTAGATCTTCTCCCAAGTGCTTTCCACCAGGTTAGCTAAAGTAGTTATCTGAAATGTGTCTGAATGTGTGTCTTGCATATAACAGATAATCAATCCCTTAAGGTAACAAAATAAAAATAAGCACACAGCTCAAGTTATTTTGAAGACTAAACCATCTGACAAAAAGGAATCCCCAGAGATACAAGCTATTGGTGATTAGCCAGTCATCAAGATGGGAAGTCCTCTTTAAAGTTTTACTTAGGAGGAAGACACATAAAATTTAAGCTAATGATGATATACCAGAGGTACGAGATGATGTGAATCTGTACACACGTGCGCCCGTACAGGTAAATATTACAAACTACTTTCACTGAGTTAAGCTAAGAGTCTCACAGGGGCTGGAAGATGCTGCAGTCTTTCACATAAACATCCTAGACATGTGATGTTAATTTTCACAATATCCTCCTTAAAAACAAAGCAAAATATAGATACTTCAGACCAGATAGATGTTTTTGGCACAAAAGGAAAATACACTCTGATGCCAACCAACTACCTTCTCTGGCTGGGCAGTAAAAACTAAGCTACTTTTTGAAAATATGAGTATTGTTGACACTATAACACTTAGTGGACTGCTATACATGCAGGATTCTAAGTGTGCGTTTATTATTTCAGATGTATCCACTTCTCTTTCTTAGGGGGGGAAAAGGCAGTTTTGAGTGCTGAGGGGGGGGGGGGCAGGGACGCTTGAGGAAATTAACCTCATCCCAAATTTCCTGGCCCCCTACAACAGCAAACAGAAGGGTATGGACGGAGAGTGCAACCCAGCGTCAGCTCCAGAGAAGGGACTAAGAAGGGTTACGACTGGGACAGCAAAACTGGACTCCCAGTTTGGTAGCAAGGGGGGGCACCGCGGGAGCAGGGGTGCGGGGAAGGGAGCTCAGAAGAGAGGGAACGCCCCGCAGTCCCCAAGTCCCCCGACCCGTCCCGCGGGCTCCGCAGGGCCGCACCGGAGCTGCACTCGGCGCCGCCAGGCACGGCACCTGTCAGGCGGACCGGCTCCTCCCCGCGCTGGGGCACGGGCTGAGGCCGACAGTACCGCCGGGGCGGGAGCGAGCGAGCCGGCGGAGCCGCGGCGCCGCTCCGCCCACCCGTCTACCGAGACGCGGTCGGGACCCCTGTGCCTCCGCCGCCCGCTCCCCGCCCGCAGGCAAGTGCCCCACCCGCGCCACGGCCTCCGGGGCGCCTGGGAACCCGGCTCTCTGGGCGTTCTCCCTCCTCCCACACCGCGGCCGGCCTCCACTTACCTTCAATCGCCATGATGTGCTCGCCATGGACCGCACCAACTGGATGGCGGGGGCGGCGAGCGGGCGTGCGGGCGGAGGACGCGCCGAGTCCGCCAGCCAGAGGGGCGGGGCCGGCCCCGCAAACGCCCGGCTGCGCGGCCCGGAGGGGAGCCGCGGGCGGGGCGGGCTGGGGCCGGGAGGAGGAGGGGCTCCCCGTGCGCCCGACTGCTGGCCGCCGAAGAAATGGAACCTTCCCCGGCCGCCGCCGCTGTCGCCAGCACGTGACGCCGCCCCGCCCCCACCTCGCCACCCCCACAGAGCCTCGCGCCGGGATTCAAAACAGGTGCCCAGTCCGGGGAGCCGGGGCACCGGCGCCTGAGAGCGGGCGCACTGAGCATGTGCGGGCGGCTCTGACCTGCTCGGCCCGGGGCTTCCCGGGGCCCTGGACCACGGCGGAGGCGTCCGCTCTTCGGGTGCTGGCAGCATCCGTAGTCGACGAACGAGGCGAGTAGGGAAAAAGATGTGGTCAGGACCATGGACAGGTCTCCTCACTCGAAGACGGGGTTCAGGGATTCCCACCCAGTGACTCCTTATTTCAGTGATCTGAAGGTCTGTTTTGGTTTTGTTTTGCTTTGCCTGAGTCAGCCAAGTATTCGCCTCAAATCTCTCTGTGTGGTGAAGAGATAGCTAGTTGGCAAAAACCAAACAGGAGAAAGGCATCCTAAGGACAGCAGCTTCCGTTTCTCTTAGTTTCTGTCTCGCTCTCCCTCACTCACTCTCACTTTCTCTCTCTAGGGGGGGGGGGGCATATCTTTGGCACTATACATATTTTACCTGCATCTCCTAGATATCTATGGTAAACACATAAATGTGTGTGCACGCATTCACACAAATTCCTGACAAAACTTGTCACCACCCTGAGCTTAGTTTTCCCCTTGGAAATGTGAGTTGACATTTATCTACACATTATGAACACACATTTGAGGCTATACAAAAGTAGGGACCAGACATGTTTTGACAGATTTTAAATTTTTAAACCTGTGGGTGTCATGAATAGTCACAGGCCAACTTGGAACACAGCAACAATTGGCCCCTTAATTTTTGCCTGAGGTACCTGAAACACTCAACCATTTATGCAACTCACAACTTCTTTGGTAACTCTGAGGATCCGGATAATCACCAACACTGAGGAACGGGAGTTAATGATTCTACCATGCAGATAAAATGCTAACTCCTAGTGCATGCTAGGTCCCCTAGCTATGTTGGGGATGACACAAAGAAGACAAGATTTTGCGCTTATGTAAGTGAGGTTGGACTGTAAATCTAGAGCAGAAACTGTCTTCCATTGCTTTTATATAATCTCTCCCTCAGTCACAGCTTATGCTCAATAGACATTCATTCTTTATCATTTTCATTAGTTCAGTGAATATCTATTGAACCAGGCACTGTGCTAAAAGCTGGTTACAAGCAAGAGTTGTTATTGAAGGAATAAATGAATTTGACCCAGAAAATATTTAAATGTCTATATTTCATGAAAGCTCTGTGTGTGTGTTTCCCATAGATTTCTGTGAGATACAGGTAAAATATGTATAGTACCAAAGATGTGTTCTCCAGGTAACTGTCTTTTAAAAAGTCTTGAAGTCCAAAGCATGACTTTGAACTTGAAACTGACAGTTCTGAGTTCATGGTTTCTGGCTGGCTCTGAGTAATCTAATTTTCAATCTCTTTAAGAATTTCATATATGAAGCTAGGAAAACTTAATTGTTATTTCATCACCAACACACAAGTTACTGTTTATATGATGAAGTTATATGAGCTTCCATACCCAGGTTAAAATCACCACAGTTTGCTCAGAAAATTAATTTGTGTATGTGTAGTGAATTTGAGTTTCAAACTTGTCAGATCCAGGAATTTAGATGAAAGCTTCTCAGTACTGATGACATTTTCCCTCAGATTAGAATACAGAATTCTCCCTGACAACATTACCTTTAAAAAACAAAACAAAACAGGGGCGCGTGGGTGGCTCAGTGGGTTAAGCCGCTGCCTTCGGCTCAGGTCATGATCTCAGGGTCCTGGGATCGAGTCCCGCGTCGGGCTCTCTGCTCAGCAGGGAGCCTGCTTCCCTCTCTCTCTCTCGCTGCCTGCCTCTCCATCTACTTGTGATTTCTCTCTGTCAAATAAATAAATAAATAAATCTTTAAAAAAAAAAAAAAAACAGTGTTCTCCACATTTCTAATTGGAAGTTTTCTATGAAAGTAGTCATAAACAATAATACATAGCTTTACCTTAAATTCCCAACATTTCATATAGCTGCTAAGTTTGCTTAGTGGCCACTTGGAATTGAGATTTATCTTCTTATACATATATTCTCTTATTTCTAAAGTATACTATGGGTTTGATACTTTTAATTTGGGGGGTGTCAATTTTAATTTAAATGTTTTATATTTTATTAATTACCCATCCTGCCTATTGACATTTTTTCTAATTTTGACCTTATACCTCTAGACTATGTTTAATTTATATATCTTTATGCACTAGGGGATATTTAAGAACTGCATTTTAAATTCTTCATTCTTCTTTATTAATAAATTATTTACCAAATAGTTTCCAAACATGTGGTTCAAGCAACTACCCAATTTCCCTACCATGTGTTGTGGAGATAGGGGTTTAGATGGGAAAAGAAAAATATAAGAAGTCAGAATAATTCCCTTTATTGGGATTCAGAAATATAAATATGTTCTTGGTATTTTAAGGTTCAGCTTAATATTTCACAGAAATATTATTTAAAATGATAGTCGACTTTTAGGAGGGCAACAAAGCTTATGTATTCCAGTGGTGTGGCTAAAACATTAGGAAAGAAAGTACTGAGAGTGAATTATGTGGAGAGGCCAACTCAAAGGGAAAGTGAAAAGTAACTTCACCCGCATTAGTTAAGTACCATTCATGTCCCAACCAAAATTACCTACCACTATTAACAGCAATAATATCTTGATGGAGAAGTGTATTCCTATTTCCCAATTCACTCTTCAGAAACAAATTATTTTAAAGTTGGAACCTTTTTAAATTTAACTTAAGCCATTCAATTGAAAAAACCAAAGTCACTAAAAGAATGAAAACAAAATACTGTCTAGCAATATACAGTTGCATATATAGAAGTGGAGACAACTTAACAATTACCTATATAACAATATGTTTTGGAAAATTCAGTAGGCATTAAATTATGTTACTCAGGGATTTTGAGTCTTTGAGCAAGAGAGACATTTTTAAACTTTAAGTTTTGTTAGCAGCTGCAATTATCTGAGATGTAGCTGAATATAAGAATTTAATGAAAAATCTAGTTAAAACCATTAATATTGTATTTCTTTCATGAATTATAATGTCATGGAAACAGTTATAATATTCGTTATTTGCTCTGGTAACTTTGCCAATGAGAGCAAGTCAACTTAAACTAGCTTAAGGAAAATGGAAAGTTAATTATAAAGATATAAGTATAGAAATAAAGCTGGGCCTCAGTATCATCACGACTTGCATACCTGAATCTGCCTCTTTTCTCTACCCGTCTCTGCATGTTGGCTTCATTTATACCTGTGGTGGAAAATATGACCCCTGAGAAATTCCAGCCTCTATGGCTCACAGATTCTGCCAACTTTCTGGAGCCCAAGTCCATAAATTCCAAAAAAGGTGGGGTGTCATTAGCATTATTTAAATAAAGTATCTTGCCCCAAACCAACCAGGAGGCCAGGTGCTAAAATTGACCCAGCTTGGGTCAGGTGCAAAAAAAAAAAAAAAAAAAAAAAAAAGATCCTTTGTGGCTACAATGACAGGATCATGGAAGAATAAAGCAGTCCCCATGGGACCTATATGGATGATAGGGTTGGGGGAGATAGTTCCCAGGAGAGGATTCCCATACCGAGAAATAGTGAGAGATGACTACAAGGGTACTCTATCTCAACATATTTCCCTTAGGCTCCCTTAGAGAAGAGGTGTTCAGAAGAATTGTCTGTGAAAATGAAAACTTTCTATATTTGTGCTGTCCAATACAGCAACCACTAGCCGCATGGTGGTTAGTGCTAACTGTATTGGACCACACAGCCTTAAAGCGACAGAAATGTCATGGTGCTGTGCAGGGAGGGACTGCCAAAGAACATCATTTAATAGGTACTTTGTGGGATTAATTGTAATGTCTATGTTGGGAGGAGGACAGTAGGAATTTCCCCTGTGTGGATACTCTACCTTATGACCTGGTACAGTAAGAAATGTGTGGAGGTAAATAAGATTGAGATGGGAAGAAAAATATAAAAATAAACAGAAATCTGGATAATTCTTTTGGCTCTTTCATTTCCTCCAGAAATTATTTTCTTCAAGATTTGTCCCCTACCCCACTATAGGCAGAACAGCAAGAGCTGCAAGAAAAAACGAAACATGGAACATTCTAGAATTGTTTTTATTCACTTAGGTCAAATGGTATTTTTCCTTCATGCCACCTAAAGCTTTAAAGAGAGCAGAAGCTCGACCAGAGAAAAGAAAGGAGAGAGTAAATAGCATAGACTAATTGTTACCCTATATTTTCCTGCCATTATTATCATCTTTGAAGACTTTCATGCAGACTGAAGGTCCACCTACACTCTCTTCCTTTTCCTCTCTAAATATGATATGTTCCTGTATAATCTCTGTTATAATTTCCTATTGATCAGTGAAGGTATTGCTGTTGACTAAATGCATGGAACAAACCCTGTGGTCTGTTGAGACAACTATAACATAGCACAACGCTGACCTGTCAGAGTGGAAGAGTACACAGAATTTCCAATCATAGAGACTAATTTAACACAAAACGTCCAACAAGTACATGCTTAATAGGATACAAGCTGCAATCGCTAAACCTTCTTATTCACAACAAAGAAATACATGATTCTGTTCTAAGTAGGAGTACTTGATTATATTTAAAACCTTGTTTCACAGCTGGATGTTCCCATTATGACAAGTGACAGTTATATAACAATTTTCATTCAAAGGTCAAAAAGTATGCCACAAATCTTTTATTTTTTTTTTTTAATTTTTTATTTTTTATAAACATATATTTTTTATATACATATATTTTTATCCCCAGGTCTGTGAATCACCAGGTTTACACACTTCACAGCACTCACCAAATCACATACCCTCCCCAATGTCCATAATCCCACCCCCTTCTCCCCAACCCCCTCCCCCCGGCAACCCTCAGTTTGTTTTGTGAGATTAAGAGTCACTTATGGTTTGTCTCCCTCCCAATCCCATCTTGTTTCATTTATTCTTGCAACATGGAGGCTTAAGTGGGTAGAAGAATAAATGCCACAAATCTTTTAAATGTCATAAATGTGTCACACACCAATAAATACAGCCACCTCTCACATAGAAAGAGGCAACTTATAGAAGGCCTCAAGAATGTACAAATGTAGGAAGGAAACAATACTACACTTAAGAAAAATCAATTAATAATCTGAGTTAGATGAGAAAATCATCTTTGACTGGAAACAGTCATTTAAATCTCCTTAGTTTATATAACTATAAATGGGGGGCCCAATTCAGAAAAGGTCATTAAGAACTTTTACTGTTTAAATATACCAAATACAAGAATGCCAAATACAATTTTTGGTATAAAAGTAGATAATTTTTGCTATGTGAATGAATAAATGGTAACAGGCTTAGGTATCATGGATCCTTTATATCGGTAACTTTTAAACTTTAATATATACAGCTGCATAACAATCTGATAAAATAGCCATGGATGGTTATGACAAAGAGAAACTTAAAAGAACTCTTTAAGAAACCCAAAGAACTTTTTATTTAGCATAGTGTTTCTACTTACCATCTTCCCAATTATTTTTCCCTGATATAGACTTTCTCTTTGCTTAAATATATATACCATTATGAAAGAAAGGGGAAATTTCCACAGAGTTTAACATGATATAACATGTCATGCTCTGACATTAAAAAAAAAAAAAAGTTTATAGGTGTTTTTTATTTTATGGTGGAACAATTTATTAAAGAAATTATGGGACATCTTTTGAGGATCCAAAAAGAAGGGCTGCAACAATTAATTCTAGAGCAATGATTTGTAGGAGTACAATTTCTGAGTTAGCCCCAATTAGGTGCCCCAAAACACCTAATTTAAAAAACACTTGCTAGTAACTCCCTAAGTAACCCAATTTCTCTCCTAAAAAACATGTACATATAGTTTTTAACTTTCAGTAGAAAAGGTTATGGGGGCACCTGGGTGGCTCAGTGGGTTAAAGCCTCTGACTTCAGCTCAGGTCATAATCCTGGGGTCCTGGGATTGAGCCCCGCATCAGACTCTCTGCTCAATGGGAGCCTGCTTCCCCCTCTCTCTCTGCCTGCCTCTCTGCCTACTTGTGATCTCTCTCTCTCTCTCTCTCTGTCAAATAAATAAATAAATAAATAAATAATACATTTTTTAAAAAGGTTATGTAAAAATGGTAAATATATCTATTAGGGTTATTTGCTACCTCTACAGCTTCCTGTCCACTGCATTTTATTGTGATCAATCTACATAGGAAAAAGTGTACTTTTACAGATGTTAAGCCCTGTCTTTTTTCTCCTCCACTCTGACTCCTCCCCCAACCAAAATATACTTGGTTGAGTTTATTACCGTATTGCTAAGTATTCATCCAATTAAACCCCAGAGGTAGAATTTGTATCTAGGATAAAATCAGAAAACTTTAAAGAAATTTAACATCTGTCTAGGAAGAGGTAAGGCTCCTAATGTTGATACCCTAAGATAAACTCTCAATATTTCGGTACACTATCGACGTATATATTCAATCTGGTCCTTTATTTAAAAATATGAATAGAGTCAAGGATCTCTAGACATTTGGAAAGAACCTAAGTGAATAATGATCCCAAGGGAAACTCAGAGAGTTTCAGAAAGATATTACAAGCCATCTACTTATTGAAAGAATAAGTAGAGGAAAATCCAAGAACAAGGAAAATTAATTGACATTTTAAAAAATGCTTATTGAAGGAAATAAGGGCTTTAAATGACATAATGGACTAGATGGACTTCACAGATATATTCAGAACATCCCATCCCAAAGCAACCGAATACACATTCTTCTCTAGTACACATGGAACACTCCAGAATAGATCACATCCTGGGTCACAAATCAGGTCTTAACCGGTAGCAAAAGATTGGGATTATTCCCTGCATATTTTCAGACCACAATGCTTCGAAACTCAAATTCAATCACAAAAGGAAAATTGGAAAGAACTCAAATACATGGAGGCTAAAGAGTATCCTACTAAAGAATGAATGAGTCAACCAGGAAATTAAAGAAGAATTTTAAAAATTCATGGAAACAAATGAAAATGAAAACACAACTGTTCAAAATCTTTGGGATGCAGCAAAGGCAGTCCTAAGAGGAAAGTATGTAAAAATACAAGCCTTTCTCAAGAAACAAAAAAGTCTCAAATATACAACCTAACCCTACATTTAAAGGAGCTGGAGAAAGAACAGCAAATAAAGCCCAAGCCCAGCAGGAGAAGAGAAATAATAAAGATCAGAGCAGAAATCAATGAAATGGAAACCAAAAGAATGGTAGAACAGATCAATGAAACCAGGAGCTGGTTCTTTGAAAGAATTGATAAGATTAATAAACTCCTGGCCAGACTTACAAAAAGAAAAGAGAAGGATCCAAATTAATAAAATCATGAATGAAAGAGGAAAGATCACAACCAACACCAAAGAAATACAATTACAAGAACATACTATGAGCAACTATACGCCAGCAAATTTGATAATCTGGAAGAAATAAATGCATTCCTAGAGACATATAAACTACCAAAACTGAACCAGGAAGAAATAGAAAACCTGAACAGACTCATAGCCAGTAAGGAGATTGAAACAGTCATCAAAAATCTCCCACTTGTTTGTGGTGAGTAATCCTTTTAATGTACTGTTGGATCCTATTAGCTAGTATTTGGGTGAAAATTTCTGCACCTATGTTCATTAGGGATATTGGTCTATAATTCTCCTTTTTTTATGGGGTCTTTGTCTGGTCTTGGGATCAAGGTAATGCTGGCCTCATAAGATGAGTTTGGAAGTTTTTCTTCCATTTCTATTTTTTGGGAGTTTCAGGAGAATAGGTATTAATTCTTCTTCATTCTTTAAATGTTTGCTGGGATTCTCTGGGATGTTGTCTGGCCCTGGTCTCTTATTTTGTTTGTTTGTTTAAGACATTTCTGTCTTAAAATGGAAGATAGGGATCTACTTTGCTGGGGAAATTTCTAATCAATATTGAAGAATAAGATCAACAAGAAATCATAAAAAAAAGAAATTCAACTACATAAAAATTTAAAACCTCTACATGGGAGAAAGATACTGTGAACAAAGTTTAAAGATGAATACAAATTGGGAAAAGAAAGATTTGCAACATATATGACAAAGGATTGGAAAGCAGTAGAGGAAATAGGTATAGCATGGACTCCAACAACTCCTACTAACCACTGACTTTCCCACTCACCGGCAGCAACATCTTGGGCAAGTTATGTATCTTGCATGTGCCTCACAGTTTTTTCCTCTGTAAAATGGGAATAATGATAGTACCAACTTTATAGGATGCTTTTGAAGAATAAATGAATTAGTACATGTAAACCATTTAGAACAGCACCTGACATATATTTAGTAGCATATAAGTTTTAGGTATTAGTATATTGTTGAAAATTTTAAAGAGCACTTAAAATAAGAATACAATATGTTAGCATTTAGTAGGAAAGGGGTTATAGCTAAGAAAGGTCAAAGAAGAAATACTAATGGTATTAAATATATGAATTTGTTCAAGTTCAATTTATAAAGACAATGGAAATTACAACAAATGAGACATCTTGTAATTATCAGATCAGCAAAGATGTACATGATTGATAGTGCTCCGTTTGGCAAGGGTATGGACAACTGGACGTGCCCCCAGATGTGGGGGTGGGGGTGGAGAGTGGCAGGGATAGATTGGTACAACAGTTCTGGAGAACAATGTGGCAATCTCAATCAAAATTAAAGATATGTAGTATATTTTTTACTCAACCATTCTAATTTTATGAATCTCTCCTGAATAAATAGGTTGGTAAGAATATCTTTTTTTGTTTATAACAGAAAAAATTAGAAATAACCTAAATGTCCACCAATAAGAGTCAGTTAAATAATTTAGGATTTATCCCTGTAACAGAATACTATGCATTTACCCAAACCAGATAAAGTGGAGCCACATTTTGACATTCAGCAATATCCACAGTATATTAGGGCTTGTTCTCCAGTAGACAATTTTATTTGCCACCTTTCATTCAATTCTCCTCACAACTCTGTAAGTTATATCATGTTATTAGAGCAGTATTATAAATAAGGAAGCAAATTCAAAGCCATTTGGTGACTCATCGAGGTCACAACTCAAACCTAGACCCACTGACTCAGAAGCCCATGTTCTTAATGTCAATGCCGTAATGCACATAGATTACAAGCCAGTTTATATTCTATGATCCCACTTATTATATATGATAAACGTGTGATGTGACTTGATGGGGCCTTGGGGTGCCAGATATTTGGTCTAACGTTATTGTGGATGTGTCTACAAGGGTGTTTTTGGATGAGATTCGTATCTGTATTGGTAGACTGAGTAAAGCTTTATCCAAATAGTCTGAGACCTGAATAGAACAAAAAGGCTGAGTGAGAGGGAACGCTTCTTGCCTGACAGCCTCAAGCTGGGACATCTGTCTTTTCTTGCCTTTGAATGTAAACTGAAACATCAGCTCCCCTTGGATCTCCAGCTTGCCAGCTTTTGGATGGGAACTTTCATTATCAGCTCTCCTGGGTCTCCAGATAGCCAGCTGTAAGACATAAAAAAAAAAAAAAAGGCTATAATCTGGGGACTGGGAATTTATAATCATGTGGGCCAGTTCCTTATAATCCCTCACTCTCTCCATACATATAAAGAGAATAGATATAGATATAGTTATACTATATTATTATACTATATTATTAATCTGGAGAACCCAGATTAATACATAAGTAATAATATATTTTTAAGGCACAGGAGTATTGAATGGATCTATATCAAACTATTAACAGTTGTTTCCTCTCGAGAGCCAAAAGCATGGAATAGACTTCTACTTTATATTTTATCATTCCATGGTCTTGGAATTTTGCACAACTAGCAAGAATAACATTTAAGATTAAAAGTGTATAATGATTCTCTGAAAATATACCTTCAAATGGCTCCTTCCCCTCTCTGTGATTCCTTCCAACCCCCTCTCCCCCAATCAGAGGTAAGAATTCTCCTGACATTTTGCCTTGACATACATTGGAAAATTTAGAGTATCCGTTCATCATTGAATAGGGCCTAACTAAGTCCTTAATACTCACCCTGTTTCATTCATCTTCTTGGTCCCTTTTCACTGATAAAGCTAAAATGGGGAATTCCTCAAATAGATTTGGTTCAAGCTGGACAGGGGAAGCTAACCTGAGGGAGGAGATACGCATTCAATCCATCTTTGCTTGTGCTTTCCTTTGCTTTGTTTTCTGGAAAGGGTTTTACTGCTGTCAGGAACCTTTTTGATTTCACCTCCTTTTATGTCTGAGGGTTTGTTATATAATCACAGCTGAAATTCTTTCATTTTCTCCAAATTTCCTGTGGAGAGTTTTACTTTTGGTGCTGGCCATTGGGAAGTCACTTAATGTTCTGAGCTATATTTCTCTAGAATGGGAAATTCTAGATCCAAGCAATAATTTTAAAGAAAAATTTGGACAGTGATAGGAAGGATTCACAGCCCAAAGGAAACACTTGAGTATAAACACCTCCAACTGTCCAAATTGGAGACAAAGGTTGAATTTGTATGTTTCTCCTCTCTCTCCTTACTGTCATGGGAAGATCTAGGAAAAATCCCTATCTTATACTCTAAATTCCCTTGCTCTGACCATATTCCACATAATGACTATCATTTTCCCTTGGGTGTATTAAAAAAGGGTATATATTTGCATGGTTGTTTATGTAGACTATAAAAGTACTAACTCTAAAACTTCGTTTTGTAGTTAAAACGGCCGACACTTGAACTAACATATTTGATCTATGTTCTCAGATTATCCAAAGCAATAAACTAGAAAGGAGACTGGATAAGAACTCTGTCCAGCATGCTACACCACCTGTACCACCATGCTTGTACAAACCTGAGAGCGTCTCCTTAAATGTTGCATCCTAGACCTTTTGCTTCCCTCATTTTTAGTCCTGACTCAGGATCCTGCCATCTCTAGTTTCCCTGGGTCACAGCAATCAGTAGTAATCCATTTTTCCCACCCCCAGTGCCAAGCCCATGGTCATCCCTCATTAGTGAAAACATAATTAATAAGAGGTCATCAATAAAGTCCTCCAGTAAATGAGAGAAAACAGAGCAGAGAGAAGACCTACGTCAGGAGCAGCACAAATGGAAAGGATTGGAGCCTTCATTGACAGTAAGTTTGACTTTCATATATAGGAGCCTACTAAAATTATTAAGGTAATTTTAAGCTGTAATTTTATTTATTTTTTTTTAAGATTTTATTTATTTATCAAAGAGAGGGGGAGAGAGCGAGCACAGGCAGACAGAATGGCAGGCAGAGGCAGAGGGAGAAGCAGGCTCCCTGCCGAGCAAGGAGCCCGATGTGGGACTTTATCCTAGGACGCTGGGATCATGACCTGAGCCGAAGGCAGCTGCTCAACCAACTGAGCCACCCAGGCGTCCCATTAAGCTGTAATTTTAGATATCTATTATCTAGCACAAAGAGAGCCATAATCCCACTTTCCTCTGCCCTAGTAAGAAAATATCTGGAGTGAATTCAGCAGCAAGATATTTCTAATTACATTCTACAAGAAAAGGTTAAAAAGCTGATAATGTTTAGTCTGAAAAAGAAATGACTCAGGGACTCCATGATAATTGTTTTCAAATATTTGAATGGTTGCCAGATGAAAAAGAATCAGGCTTGTTCTGTATGGTCATAAGAGTTAGAGCCAAAGTCAGTGGGTGGCAGCTGCACAGAAACAGATCTTGGCTTGTTAATAAGCCCTGATGCCCAGATCATTATTGTTACAAATAATCCCTCTTGGTTTAGTATATAAAATAATTGGATTTCTTACCTCAGTAAACCAGATTGTAATCATACCCTTCATACAAGCTCTACTGGAACAAAAATATGCTAACAGGCATAGTCAACAAAAACATTAGATGGATGGAAGATTTGGGAAGCTGTCATCCCGCCTTTCTTCCATCCCTTTCCCCTCATACTTATTTGGCTTTTCTTTTTCTTTTCTTTTCTTTCTTCACTCTATGTTAGTGGAGGCCCTTGAGATAGTTGGAAATGATGAGGTTTTCTTAGGTGGGTTTTCCTTTTGCTACAAGGGGTTCCTTCCTGAAACCCACTCCATGCTCTCCATTCCTCCTCCTCACACACCCCAGATCCCCAGTAGTCTTCATTTCATCCCAGACACCTGCTTTCCAAAATCCTAAGGACCACATGCTGGTTTTGTCACAAGGTCCAGACCTTAGACCTTGTACTATCCCTCCCCCTTTATCTCTCACTTTGTCTCTCTTTCTCGCTCTCTCACTTCCCCTCTCTTCTTTTATACTTCTGATTTAATCCCCAAAGATTCACCTCTAGTCTTGTGGAGGTCAAAAAGCTAGAATGTAGACCGACTGATAATCATCTAGAGATTTTTCTTCTCTGAGATGCTGTAATTCTAAGACACATCTGGGGTGGAAAGGGAAGTGATGTGCTTGAAGGGTGGTGATATTTGCAAGATACTGGAGTTATATTAGGGAATAGTAAGAGTCATATTAGAAGGTTCTGAATGCCAGACTGAGAATTTGAGACTCTCGTGAAATCTCACAGGGCCTTTAGTAAGAAAGTGATATGTTTAAAGTGATGTTCTAGTCAGAAAATTATAAGGTGGAGTATGGGTTATTTGAAGAGGGTTAAGAAGAAAGACAGAAACTAATTAGAAGATGCTCTGGTAATCCAAGAACAGGATAATGGAAGTATGGGCAATGGTAGCAGGTTTGGGAATAAACAGGAACAGTTGGGTTGTAGAGGCATGTTAGAAGAATTTTGACAATATTTATTGAATTAGATGTTGTTGTTTTATCAGTCCATAAGAACATCTCTCTCTCTCTCTCTTCTAAGGAGCTGCCCATCTCCCACTCCAACCACATGATCCTGGAAAAGACTGAGGTGCATCCATGATAATAATCCTCATCAACCTCCTATTGCAAGGAGCACAACTGACTAAGGACCCCAGCAGCTGTGTTTCTGAATTCAACTCCACGTTCGCAAGGAGGTCACGATTCCTACAGGATTTTCTTGCCACTGACTATGACTGAAATACCAAGGCAGATCTGTTCCTGGGTGACAAGGAGAAAAGAGACTCCTTTTTCAGCCAACTTTGGCTTGCGAAATACCCGAGGGGTTTACTGAACATTCCACAGACTGCACAGCAATCTTGGGCCCAACTCACTCTCTCTCTCTCTCTCTCTCCTTCACTCAGGGTCAGGCTGCATCATGGTCTAATGGTTTCTCAGCCATATATAGCTCCTTCCCTTACATACAGGCATTTCCCTGAATAAAATCCTGATACATGTGTGAGATATATATATACATACATACATACATACATACATACATACATATATATTTATATTTTAAAAAACACACACAATGGAATATTAAACAGCCATCAAAAATGAAATCTTGAGGGCACCTGAGTGGCTCAGTGGGTGAAAGCCTCTGCCTTCGGCTCAGGTCATGATCCCAGGATCCTGGGATCAAGCCCCACATTGGCCTCTCTGGCTCAGCCGGGAGCCTGCTTCCCCCTCCCCCATCCCACTTCTGCCTGCCTCTCTGCCTGCTTATGGCCTCTGTATGTCAAATAAATAAATAAATAAAATCTTTAAAAAAATGAAATCTTGCCATTTGCAGCGATATGGATGGAACTAGAGGGTATTGTGCTAAGCAAAATAAGTCAATCAGAGAAAGACAATTATATGATCTCACTGATACGGGGAATTCAAGAAACAAAACAGAGGATCACAGGGGAAGAGAGGAAAAAGTAAAACAAGACAGAACCAGAAAAGAAGACAAACCATAAGAGACTCTTAATCTCAGGAAACAAACTGAGGGTTGCTGGAGGGGAGGGGGTGAGAAGGATGGGGTAACTGGGTAATGGACATTGAAGAGGGCATGTGATGTGGTGAGCACCATGTATTATATAAGACTGATATGTCACAGGCCTGTACCTCTGAAACTAGGAATACATTAAATGTTAATTAATTGAATTTAAATTTTTAAAAAGGTTTTAAAAATCCTGATACATTTAATCCCATTTGGGCATCTGCTTCTTAGAGGACATGGACTAATACGACTGCCAGTCCCAGAGTACAGCATTCCAAGAGCCACAGTGATTGGTCCAAAGAATAGGCATATTACCCCAGCTGGACCAATAAGAATGCCTCCTTGAGAGTGGCTGAATTTAAACTGGAGGCCAAACTCAGTTTTTCTCTATACACATTGAGCTATAGTTGTGTGACATCCAGACTTTTGCTTATCCTCAGCCTTGTAGAAAATACCCAGAAAGTGTAGTTATCATCCAGACAGAAAGCACATTCTAGCAGCACCAGTTTGCTGTTTCTAGTTCCAGAGGTTCTTTACCAAGAATACCAAGGCTTTTACACTGTAATGAGATTATCATTTCCTCTATTTTTATTTTGTACATAACCTATGTGAAATTGTTACTAACACACATATCCTTTATTAATGTAATTTGGTAATTAGTTCAAATTAACTTTATTTTTCTTTGTTATAACAAAGGTTAAACCAGGTTAAAGCCAAAATAATGATTAAAGAACACAGAAACTACCATGTACTATAAATATTTTTGTGTGTACCTATGTGGGGCACAGCAAAATCATAAGTAGGTAGTCATTTCATATATCTAAATGGGTGTGACTGGATAGCAGGAAAAAAATCCTAGTGATGTATCATTACAATTATGAAAACCTAGGAAAAGGAAGAAACTGAATCCTAACTCATTCTAAAGCTAAGTCAACGTGGATTAACTTTTTAAAAATTTCCTCCACAGATCCCATTTCTGAGTTACATGATAGCGTATAGAGCACTTGGCTCATAAACTTTAAGTCCAGTGTCATTGCTATAACATTGATACATTTGAGGACACAGAGAATTAAAAAATATGTGACTTCTCTTTAAGAGATAAGAAACCTTTTTCCCAGAAAATTGATTAGGACAGTAGGTGATGAGGTGGATGTAATAATTATGATATTGTGCGATGCCCTCATTGATCTGAATTCTGAATTTGAATTTTTCACTAAGAACTTTTGGCAGCAACCTCATAACTCTTGCCAAGAAGAATTTATTCTGGTAGCCATCCAAACTAGTGACTTAAGCAAAGTATCCCCCAATAAGGTATTAAATACTTAAGTCTTTCTTTTTATATATATGCCTTAATGAATTCATGTGTTTTCTTGACTCTTGAAATAAATCAGATTTTTTTTGGAACAAGCATAAAGAAGGCCTTCTCTTCAGGTGTTTCTCCAAGTGTGGTTCTTAATACTACGTCAGTAACATCCAGGAGTTGTTAAATATACAAATATGCTCCATCTCATACCAAATGAATAAGAACCTTTGGAGGCCTGAAGATACCCATCTTTAAAAAGCAACCCCTCCAAGGGACTTTCACGTAGAACAAAGCTTTACCCCACAAAGACCATCTTAAATGTAGAGTATTTCCCCCTCTATAGATGATTTTAAGTTCAGTAGTCCCACACATACTAAGTGTTTCAAGTATAAAAAGTATCTCAAGAAGAAACACCAGAGAATGGGGCACCTGGGTGGCTCAGTGGGTTAGGCCTCTGCCTTTGACTCAGCTCATGGTCTCAGGGTCCTGGGATGGAGCTCCGCATCAGGCTTTCTGCTCAGCAGGGAGCCTGCTTCCTCCTCTCTCTCTGCCTGCCTCTTTGCCTACTTGTGATCTTTCTCTATCAAATAAATAAATTAAATATTTAAAGAAAGAAAGAGAAAAGAAACACCAGAGAAACAAATCTTCCTGCTTATGATACATCTCCCCTGAAGACAGTTTTACCAACTATCAGTAGTGAGAACCTGGGAGTTATGTTTGGTATAGTCAAGTATGGTATAGTCAAGTGTAGTATACTTAATGATTGGGTCTAATTGATGGACCAATCAATCCTAGACAACCACTTTCTGTCATTTGAACTGAGAAAACAAAAGACCACCAGAGTTGGAACCAATCATCTTAGGGTAGAGCACTTGACACCAACATCTCCAGAGCTGCCCTAGTCCCAGTCTTAACTTAGTCCTGAGATAAAAGAAGATATTTCAACGGTGAAACAAGAACAAGATGAAAAGGAACATTTAGAGTATACAAAAAAAGATTTTTGAAATTAAAAAGAATATAAGTTTAAGATTCAATATAAGGGCTGATACAGTTGAAGACATCTCCCAGAAAACTGGGTAAAATGACCAAGACGTAGAAAATAGGGAAGAAGATAAGGTAACACAAAAGTTCCAGCATACAAATAAACAGAGTTGCATAAAAATAGAAGAAGAGTAGAAATCATTTTAAAAATCTAGAAAATTTCCCATATTTGAAGGCCAAGACTTTCCAGATTGAAGGAGTACTCAAATGCCCTAGTATAATTGAATGCCCTGTACACCAAAATACAGTTCATGACTTTTTAGAATACCTGATGGCAAGAAGATCAGATATCAAATATATCACAAGGATAAATATGGCACAATCTGATACATAACAGTTGCTCCATAAACTATAAACTAGAAGGCAATAAGGCAATGCCTTCAGAATTCTGTAGGAAAATTAATTTCAAACTTCTATATCCAACCAAGTTAAAAGTAAAACGAAAAGATAGAATAAAGACAATTTCAGACATCTATGGTCTCAGAAACATCTCACTTCCTATGCACCCTTTTTCAAAAAGTTATTTGAAAACGTTTTCCAATGCACTAACTGTAGAAACCAAAAAAGGGAAAGACAACAGGTTATAGGAAATAGGAGCTTGAACATGTAAGAGAAATTCTTGGAGTCCCAGGAAGATGTTAAGGGAAGAGCCGGGGAACATCTGGACCCCCATGCTTAGAAGGCGATGAGTTCTAATAAGCCAAGTCAGAAGGCTCCAAGAGAAAGACTTCTTCATGAAGATGAATGTGATAGAACACATAATGTGCCTCAGCATCTTAAGAGAGTATCTTTTTTTTTTTTTTTGAGAGCGAGCATGCGCATGAGAGCACATTAGCAAGACGTGCTAGACGGGCAAGAAAGAGAGAGAATCTTAAGCAGACTCCATGCTGAGTGTGGAGCCTGATTCAGGGTTTGATCTCACAACTCTGATATCATGACCTGAACTGAAACCAAGAGTCAGACGCTCAACTGACTGAGCGACCCAGGCACCTAAGAGGGTAATTAGATACATGGGCTTGAATTAGTGATGGGTATATAGAGAACTAAAAAGATTAAAAAAAAAAAAAAAAAAAAAAAAAAACAGGGGCTCCAGGGTGGCTCAGTGGGTTAAAGCCTCTGCCTTAGACTCAGGTCATGGTCTCAGGGTCCTGGGATCGAGCCCCTCATCAGACTCTCTTCTCAGCAGGGAGCCTGCTTTCCCCTCTATCTCTACCTGCTCTCTGCCTACTTGTGATCTCTCTGTCAAATAAATAAGTTAAAAAAAATCTTTTTTAAAAAAGCAATGATTAATTTCAATTTGTAGGGAAATAAATGGAATCATAGTCACTACAATGCTTAACTCTGAAGAGCAATCACATATTCATCACAAGTAAACACTGAATATTGATCTAACCAGAGTATAATTTAACACTTTTGTATAAAAACTATGGAAAATGTGCGTATGAGTGGTAAGAGTTGGGGATGGAAGTCCTAATCATCTATTGTGGAATAGATCATGACTAAAATGGAAAAATTAAGTAAGTAACAACAATACAACCATGTTATTTGGAGACGTGGAGAGAGACACCAAAATAATCAGGTAAACAAGGGGAAATAAATGACTATTAGAAGGAAGAAATCGTGGGAGAGAATTCAAAGGGTGCTGCTTTTTATTACAAAACTTGTAGGACTGTTCCACTTTTTAAATATGTACACATAAACTTGATTCTTTTTAAAAGAAAAAAGGTAAAAGAACTTTTTTTAAAAGAAGATTTATTAACTTGAGTCATAAAAACACACAAG
Organism: Mustela lutreola; assembly: GCF_030435805.1. Classification (NCBI taxonomy): domain Eukaryota; kingdom Metazoa; phylum Chordata; class Mammalia; order Carnivora; family Mustelidae; genus Mustela; species Mustela lutreola. The sequence continues at coordinate 40,259,886 of NC_081303.1, forward strand.
CCGGGAAAGCCTCACCATTGGTGTGTCCATTTGAAACCCCTCACAAGATGGTGACTCTCTTTTCTCTTGCTTATCCCTGAACACTGGAGTCCACAGTAGCCAGTAGCAGTTTTAGGTTGTGGTTCAAATTAGCAGGAATGCTTCCTCTTTCAGGACCAAAACCTATAACCCTGCAGAACCCAGAACTGTGGGGACAGGAATCACAAAGCTCCCCAGTGGGTCTTTAGAAATGGTGGTAAATGGAGCCACTCACACTTCCACTTCATGGTTCCCAAGCCATATATGGAAACCTGATTCAGTGTAAGTGAGGACATATATTATGCCTTATAGTACGTATACTTCATCCTTCTAAAATATTTTTCCAAACTGGCACTCAGTTTGACTTTAGCAGGTCATTCAGTGCTCTCTCAAACCTGCTACTTCTGGATGGTGCAATAAGCGAAGTGACCAGTAGATCCAAAGTCATGGCTCCCCCATCCTCCTGCAGCTCTTTTGCTGTGAATCCCCTGGTCAGATAATGTAGTTGACTCCCAGTCACATGGATAACCTGAGCAATTCCATGCTTGTGAATTGGGGACTCCATAAGGAATGTCATAATGGTGCTGGCTGAAGCTCTGTAGGCAGAAAAGGCAAATTCATAACTGTAATAAATTTCTTTTCCTGTAAGAATGAATTACTGGCCCAGTATGGTACATATTAAACTGAGTGGCAAATTGGTCTCTCAAAAAATGGTGCCATACTGTAAGCTCAATACCACTCTCTGTTGCTGGCAGGTTGGACATTCAGAAGCAGTAGCTGTTAGATAGGCTTTGGTAAGTAGGACTGCATGTTCTTGACTTCATGCATAAACTCTATCTTAAACCATTATCACTCTGTTCATGTGTCCATTGTGCCAGTTCTGAGGTTCCTGACAATAGAGGCTGGCTAAGGTCAACTGGCCAAGTCATTTTGTCTACTAGGTTGTTCAGTGTCCCTTCCATGTTGAATGCATGTTGATGAGTCTGGCTATGCCACAGTGGAGGGCCACAAAGACACTTTAGGTTCCCAGGTTAACTTCCTATCTCCAGTAATCCCCCAAAATGTCTGGGCATTCTCCTTCCTCTGAGTAAATGCCTAAAGGCCCTTTGGTGATGGACTAGAAGAATCTTTACTATATATTTTTCCTGGGGACCTATTCACATTTTCTATCAAAAGATTTGGGGTCTGAAAATTGACATAGGCTCAGTTGGCTTAGGAATTGAGCAAGGGGTCACAACTTTTTATTGGGGCAACTGCCCTCAGCCTTCAGCTCACCCATTCTTGCCTTCTTCTGATTGTATGGAGCAACATCCTTGTTGGTTTCCCATTTACCCTGTCTCTAAGGATGCCCTGTTCACTTAATCATCTCCACAGCTCCTTTGTTGTTTGAGTCTCCTCAGCTTTGTCTCCATATTTACTGGTCATTACCATAATTGTTTTCTCTGGCTTCTGGCTGCAAAGGGCCACCAACTGGCTTCAGCTGTTTCAGAACCCCATCAGCCCCACTGCTACTGATGAGCTCTGTCCTATGACTGCATTGCCCACCATCAGCCCTGGCCTACAGAGAAGAGCCAGGACTCATCTTGGTGAGTCTGGTGCCTGTCTCATTAGCACATTCCTGATAGTTTGGTAAATGATGTGGCTTCTTGGCCCTCCTCTAGAACATAATTCTCTGGTGGGTCTTCTGGCTTCAATAATATGTATTTGCCAACATGCTCACCTTCCTGAGCCTTTAAATCCCTCTTGTCACTTTCTGCCATGGCCACTCGGACATTTCAACTTCTCTATGTATGAACTACCTCTTTCTCCAGGTGTCTAAGAACCAACTTTCTGCCACTGAGAAATGTCCCCAAGCCAATGAATTCTTGCTTGCCCAGTCTTGTTTTCTGGCTTCTTTATTTTTTTTTTAAGATTTTATTTATTTATTTGAGAGAGAGACAGTGAGAGAGAACATGAGAGGTGAGAAGGTCAGAGGAAGAAGCAGACTTCCCATGGAGCTGGGAGCCCGATAAGGGACTTGATCCTGGGACTCCGGGACTATGACCTGAGCTGAAGACAATTGCTCAACCAACTGAGTCACCCAGGCGCTCCTGGCTTCTTTAATCAAGCACCCTGGCACCTGCCAGTATATACCAGTGAGTTCTTGCAGCTTTTTCAAGGTTAAATCTCGTTCTTCCCTTTCCAGGTATAATATATCTATAAATGAGCATACCAAACGTGAAGTCTAATGATTCCCTAGCAGGCAGGAGAGGAAGAGGGAATAACTCCTTGTGGGTGGCAACTGGGCTAGTTCCTAAACACTGGAATGGGCTGCTTCAGCAGGCTTGCCACTTCTCAGTTCTCTTTATGAGTTTTCTTTTTCTGGGGATTTTCTCTAAAATATTGATTTTTTTTAAAGATTTTATTTATTTATTTGACAGAGAGAGATTACAAGTAGGCAGAGAGAGAGAGGAGGAAGCAGGTTCCCTGCTGAGCAGAGAGCCCGATGCGGGACTCGATCCCAGGACCCTGAGATCATGACCTGAGCCGAAGGCAGCGGCTTAACCCACTGAGCCACCCAGGCACCCTAAAATATTGATATTTTTTAAAGTTCTTCTCATGAACTTAATCACCCTATACATTTTACAAAAGAAATTCTTGAAAAATCCCATGATGAGGAGAGGGGAGCGAATACTTGGGGGCTAATCGTCATTGCAACATACATCATAAAGGGATGCTTCCTGTGGACAAAGATTTTTCTAATTACCTGAATATTCTGCAACCTGTTGTTATCACACCACACAACTGAAAATTAAGAGACTCTTCTTGGAAGTGCGCCTTTGTCTTTCTTCCTTAGCGATTTATACTATGACAGCAGGAGGAACAAACAAAAGTGCATCAGTGCTGATAATCCCCTCTCCTCCTCATTCTGCTAACATCCACAGCTCTCCAGCAAATATGCATATAAATAAAAGATCTACAAATAAGATGTTTTGCCATGGAAATAATGAACCAAAACTACCCTACTGTGTAGTCACAGGGGATTTTGACAATCTGTCTTCCAAATGTGTGCAGCTGTATTCTGTGAGACATGGATAAAATATTAGAAAAGCTTCACATCATACTCATTGGCCCTATAGTGCTCGTCCCCAAATTCCACGGCAAGAGACTTACTAATGACAACCAGAGTAACCATGAGACCTTATCCCTCCTGTTGGTCATAGTCCTTCCTGGGGCCTGGGGAAGGGGGGTTGCGATACGCTGTGATACGCTTATTTTTTAGTTGAGTATAATAATAGTTATCATTTATTGAACACCTAGCATGTACTGCATCATTCAACACCCAAAACCACATAGATATTATTATACCCATGTGTTATACCCATATAGCCATTTAGAGGGGACTGGGTGCTATCAGCCCGCAAACGCCAGCATACTGTTTGTTTAATTCAACCTCGTCCTGCCATTGTATATATGATTCTGGAAAAGGTCCTCAAATCTACTGTAGACTGAGGCAGTAAAAATACAGACACATGCAATATACCTTAAGCATAGTTCAAGGAATCAACACCGTTCAAACAAGTTACTTGCATGTACTTCTTAGCAGGTTGCTAAGGAGGCCTAGTTGCTATGTAGCATTTTAACAAGTAATCATACTACTTTAATTAAATTGCCATGGGGCCTATTAACAAGTAATCATATTAATCTTGTGTATGCATATATATTCAGTTTTCACTGGGCTAAAATATGAAACTATAGTTAAAATATGAAGCTTCGGTTCGTGGGGTTAAAATATGAAACTGTGCTAATATGGAGTCAACCTTCTCTGAAAGAGTAGCTGCCTTCCCACACCTTTCTCAAAGGTGGTGAAGACACTAAATGGCAGGAAATATACTCCACTGGCCACTGTGCCTCTGCCTGGACTCCTTCCTCCCCCCACACTTTATAGTCCTCCTGTCTGTACGGTCCACAAAGGCAAGGGAGTGAGCGGTTATCGCGAAGAGAAAATGGAAAACAATGGAAAAGAAGAAAATCAAGAAAGTATGACTGGGAGGACACTTACAATCAAATTTGAAATGGAAAGTTCCAGAGCATTGGTATAAATAAGCACACATAAAATACATTCCAATAAAATGCAGATTTTCTTTGAGAGTAAGCAGACACATGTGTGCACACATGTATGTGTTGGGGGTGGGAGGGCAGAGGGCGAGGGAGAGAGAGAATCTTAAGTAGGCTCCACATTCAGTGTGGAGCCCATGTTGGGGTTTGATCCCACCACCCTGAGATCATGACCTGAGCCAAAATCAAGAGCCGGATATTTAACCAACGGAGCCATATTTTATTAAAAAAAAAAAAATGCAGACTAGACTAGATTCTTTTTTTAAGATTTTATTTTTAAGTAATCGCTACACTCAACATGGGGCTCAAACTTACAATCCCAAGCTCCAAAGTCGCATGCTCTACTGACTGGGCCAGCCAGGCCCCCCAGATTAGACTGTTTCCTGGCACTATTTTAAAGCCTTAAGGAAGGCTCTAGTCATAGTACCTTGGGTTAACACATGGAATTTGTCATTATATCTGGGATTTAGTTGAGACTTTGTCCCAATAAGTTCTTCATTTTAAGTGATATTTTTAGATATTCCTCATCCTTAATTTGGTCAGATAACCACACTTCTTTCAACCAGACACTTAGTTGCTATAAGCTTTTATCTCTCTGAAACAAAATGTAGTTATAACTTATAATGATATTTAAAATAAACTAGGGGCACCTGAGTGGCTCAGTCAGTTGAGTGTCTCTTGGTTTTGGCTTGGGTCATGGTCTCATGGGTCATGAAATTGAGCCCCGCATCAGGTTCTGTGCTGAGCGGAGAATCTGCTTGAGGGGTCTCTCCCTCTGCCGCCCCCCCGCCCCACTCCTGTCTCTCAAATAAATAAATAAATAAATCCTTATAAAAAATGAAATAAAATTAATATGTGCATTCTCTTGGTCGAAGTGTCCCAAGGAGGCTTTATTCATCGTTGAACTATCGTTCATACTATTAATTGGAGAATTTTTTTATCCTCTTTGTATAAATTTCCTTTCATTAAAAACTAATTGGATAGCATTTCAAAACCAGAGGATATAATTTTAATGTCATTTATGAACACTTACATTTATTTGCAGACTAAGAAAATCAATCCATGAACAAGGCTTTGAAAAACTCAAGTAGCAACTTCCCAAAATACTCAATGTTATTGAGATGACTATTTTGTTCATTAGCATTTTTAGGGCTTTAATAATTTAAAATGATTCCTTCTCACCAGAAGTTAATGTTTTTCTATATAATGTAAATTGAAAATAAATTGCGATTTCATGCATTGTTTTCTCTTTTATGGAAATATCAGCAGTGGAAAAGAAAAATAAGATGTGCCGTTTGGGGGGGCCAATTTGGCATTTGTGTTCTGGGCAGGCCTCAGGGAAGGGAGGCAATTTGACTTCTTCCTTTTTTTATTTTTTTTTTTAAGATTTTATTTATTTATTTGAGAGAGAGAGAATGAGAGAGGAGAGGTCAGACAGAGAAGCAGACTCCCAATGTGGGACTCAATCCCAGGGCTCCAGGATCATGACCTGAGCCGAAGGCAGTTGCTTACCCAGCCCAAGGCACCCAGGGGCCCCCACAATTTGACTTCTTAAAGCCGAAAAAGGAGCCCCTCAGGGCTGGAGTGTGAAACCTCCACACACTCCATGCACACTGGGTGTTTCTTATGCATTGTAATCCTATACTCTGTTTTTGTTTTACTTTGGGTTTATGGCAGTGCAGGTCAGAGAGGACCCTCGAGCTATAGTTTCTTCTCAGTATTTGCACTCCACCACTCCAAGCTCAATGGTGGTGCCCACCTGAGCTCCTGTAGACCCTAGAGCCAGGCATCATTAATTTAGGTTGGCATATGGGGAATACCTTATAGAAAAACTGAGATGGACAGTTGCCTCCAGGATGTTTATTCAAAGTATTAGAGAGACATACCTTGAAGAAACTGAGGAAAGCAGGATGGAGCGGAGGGAGAAAGCTTCCCACGATGAGGTAGCTCCAGAAGATTCAGCTGATCCTCCAGGGAGGCAAGGAGGGCTGGCCTTTACATGCCCTCATTCAGCCAGTCATGGGCATGAGCCAGCTCTAGCAAGTGATGGAGACTTGGGCATGCCCGTTCCCTGCAGCTGAAGGCTCTTTCCCTGGGGCACACAGGTCTGCGAGGTCAGCTGCGGATATTCCTGGCCTCTGCTAGATCCTAGCTTTGGCCCCAAAGAGGCGATCTGGGAGAACCAACGCTCATGTTTCCTCCTTGGGTCACTCAGGCTCACTTGCTTCCTACAGTAAGCTCTCCCCGGCCAGAGCCTCTCCCGAGCTAAAAGGTGTAAAATTGTTTGCTAGGTAGGTACCTAAAGGAGTGAAAGAGAACTCTGCGGTATCACGGAGTTAGCCACAGCCCGAATCGGCATTGCCCGAGGGCTAAAGGAGCAAATGCCAGAGGTCAGGGTCATTAAATCTTAGAAGCTGAAGAGGAGCCACTCTGAGCATCTAAAGCTCGGACTGTGAGAAGGGGACACTGCTTTGGGCCTCTGAGTTGGGAAGAGGGCTTCTGTGGGGCTGGGACCCAAACCTCACAAAAGGGGAGCTTGCTTGCTGATGCTGGAGTCTTTGAGGGGGGATATGATAAACTTGTTTCTCTAAGTGCTGGGAAAACTGCCAAATGAATTTAGCTGCTGTTGTGAGAAGGATCCGCTGCTGGGGTGGAGAAGCGCCATGAGGCTGGTGCACGTAAGGACTTGCTGTGGGAGGGGGACAGTCGCTCCTCCCTCATCCAGCCTGGGGTTCTGAACCCCCTACTGCCCGTTTGACGAAGCCCAACGCAGGGCCAGCGGGCCAAGCAGAATACGGTTTGCAGAATTCCCAGCCCCAGCACCACGCAGCAGAGCATAAAAGGGTAGGTCTGGAACTCAGAAATAATGACTCGGTAACAAGTACAGAAATGTATACAAAAAGACTTCTGAGAAAAGTGTCCCAATGTGGACATTGGTTCTGGAATCAGGTTCAGGTTAAAGCTTTGGCTTTTGGGGGGCACCTGGGTAGCTTAGTTGGCTAAGCAACTGTCTTTGGCTCAGGTCATGATCTCGGGGTTCTGGGATGGAGCCCTGCTTGGGGCTCTCCGCTCAGCGGGGAGTCAGCTTCCCTCTCTCTCTGTGCTCTCACTCTTCCTCCGTGCTCTTGCTCTCTTGATCTTGCTATCTCAAGTAAATACCTAAATCTTTAAAAAAAAAAAAATGTATGCTCTTCTGCTTAGTGGTTCTGAAGTGTGCTGATTATCTTAATTTTCTATGTCTCAGTTTCCTTGTCTGTACAATGGAGTTAATCATATCCACCTTATGGGGTTGCCTTGGGGATAAAGTCTATAAAACTCCTAGCAGTCTAACTCATAATAGCTGTTCCATGATGGGTTATGATTATTACCATAGGAAAGACGGGAGACCCATGGGAGACACTTGTGGTAGCATGGAATTTAAGTTTTAAAGACCTGAACTGTACTGATGGTATTAGCAGGAATAAAAGAGAGATGGGATGAACAGGTGTTAAAAGTCCTTTGAAATAAAGAATAAAAAGAACTCAATGAGCCACTGTGGAAAACGGTATGGCAGTTCCTCAAAAAGTTAAAAATAGAACTACCCTATGATCCAGTAATTGCACTACTAGGTATTTATGAAAGAATATGAAAATATTAATTCAAAGGGATACATGCACCCCAAAGTTTACAGCGGCATTATGTACAATAGCCAAATTCTGGAAACAGCCCAAGTGTCCATCAACGGATGAATGGAGAAAGATGTGAGATCGATTGATTATATATATATATATATATATATATATATATATATCACAATGGAATATTACTCAGCCCTAAAAACAATGAAATCTTGCCATTTGTAATGACATGGATGGAGCTAGAGAGAATTTTGCTAAGCAAAATAAGTCTGTCTGAGAAAAACCAAATAGGATAAGATTTCACTCGTATGTGGAATTTAAGCAATAAAACAAACTCTCATAGGGAAAAAAGTGAGTGGAGAACCAAGAAACAGACTCTTAACCCTACAGAATAAATGGATGGCTACCAGAGGGGATGGATTGGGGGAGAGGGTGGGAATGGGTTAAACAGGTGATGGGGATTAAGGAGGGCACTGGTTGGGATGAGCACCAGGAGTTGTATGGAAACACTGATCACTAAATTGTACACCTGACATTGATATTACACTCTACATTAACTAATTGGAATTTGGAAAAAAAAAAAAAACAACTCAGTGACTTCATGTGTTGATTCCTCTGGAGGATGAAGTAAAGGCAGAAATCATTAAACAGACACCCCATTCAAATGGAAATGCCCTTGTCTCCTCTTGAAAACCTGTTAGTGGCTTTGTGCCAGCCTAAGGAGAGAACTCCAGTAATCAAAGAAGTGTGTTTTAAGCCAATGTTTAAATATGCTTGACCATCAATTATTCACTCAGTAACTTACTTCTGCTAAGTGCAGTTGAGGCTGCGGTCAGTCTGCCTGCTGCCGGTGGCCTGGTGAACCGATACAGTCAGCCCTTCTGAAAAGCAATATGGGAAGGCTATCAAAAATGGGTTAAATGCTTACTTCTTTTGGTTCAATACTTTAAACTTGAAATGTACAGCCAGACGTTAGGAATGTACAGGATACCTCTACCACCCGAGACGCTAATCTTCGGGGCAGTTACTCCTGATGTTGTCCTTTGGCAACAAAATTGTCTGACCCAGAATGCCATGCCTGGTGTGTTGTTGTTCTCACTCTTTGCCCTGAGTCCTGCAAATGAACCAGGAGGCATTTTGCTGCACGGGAGTTATGCAGCCAACCTCTAACAGGACGTACCTTTCCTCTAGCTCCTTGTCTATGTGGCTAATCACTTAGCCTTATAATAAGTGTCTGGGCTCTCTCAGTTGAATTATGTGCTTTTCCAGAAATATCATGATGGATCTGCTATTTAAAAATCCCCTGAAGGGCTCTGGCATCAGTCCTACAACTCTCTAGCATGAGGTGTGTTCTGGGCCCTTCCCTTCCGTTCGCCCTGCCATGATTCCTTCTCTTTGTCTCGCAGCTTTAGCAAAAGTGCAGCTACCGCCTTCCAAGACTGCCATGTTCAGCACAGCTTGGAAGCCTCAAAGTCAAAACTCCATCCTCATACCCTAATACCCTGCAGCTCGTTCTTCAGCTGCTGCTTGCGAACTTCCTTTTGTTTTTTGAAGATTACTTATTTATTTATTTATTTATTTATTTTTTATTTATTTGACACAGAGAGAGATCACAAGTAGGCAGAGAGGCGGGGTGGGGAGGCGAGCAGGCTCCCCGCTGAGCAGAAAGCCCAATGTGGGGCTCGATTCCAGGACCCTGACATCATGACCTGAGGCAAAGGCAGAGGCTTAACCGACTGAGCCACCCAGGCGCCCCTGCTTGCAAACTTCTGTTGACACTTAGATCAAAGGAAGAGAAAAGCATGCAATGATCCTTTGGAACGACCAAACTAATGCACTAAAAACTGTGTTCTGCTGTGAAGTTTTAAAACACTACCCAAACTATATTGCTAATACAGTTGAAATCTGGAAAACCTACTTCCCTTTCTAGCCTTGCTTCAGATTCACACCCTCTGTGTCCTGGCACCACCTGGCCTTCCCTGTCCTCTTTACACTCTGAAAGAGGCATCATCTCTCTGTTCCCTCCCTGTGGATGATACGGCAGAAGCCTTTATAGCAGCTCTTCTTCTGATATAATAGCATGTACATGTTTTCACTCCCTTCTTATGAGTGTCTCAACATAGGGTAGAAGAGGCAGAATGTTACCTATATCCTCTTAGGGTCTCTGGCTAGACCCAAGAATTAAGTTGATATAGGACAGACGAAGAGGAGAAAGGCATACAACTTGTATTATTTTTACATACATGAGACTTCACAGGAAAATGAAGACCCAAAAAGCAGTTAGGTCTAAGTGTTTATGTACTAGATTAAACTAAGAGTAGTAATTGTGGCAAAGTAACAAAAATATATGGGAAGGGTACAGGAAGATAAGGTTTTGAAAAGTTCTGTTGCACAGATTTCTCTTGGCTTCAACTCCCCATCTCTGGTGATAAGAATGTTCTTTTCCTTCTCCTATAGGGGACGCAGCTTCCACATGCACACTTGATTTCCTGCTTTCAGAAAGGGAAGGGGAAGTCAGAGTGCTCTCTTCCTGTGTCGGTTGTTGTTGTTGTTGTTTTAAAGATTTTATTTATTTGAGAGAGAGAGGAAGAGAGAGCACAGGCTGGAGGACAGGGAGAGGCAGGCTCCCCGCTAAGCAGAAAGCCTGACACCATGTAGGACTTTATCCCAGGATCCTGGAATCATGACCTGAGCTGAAGGCAGCTGCTTAACCAACTGAGCCACCCCGGTGCTCCGTGTCTATTGGTTTTTTTTAAAAAAAACTCTCTGGCTCAATATAATCAATACACAAAAGTGGCATTCTCTGCTACTCTCTGGAGCATACATTACATACTTAAGTATTTGTTCAACGTTTGTTGAATGAATTTCTCACCTTGTGCCCCTCTAACACTTATCTGGCTTCCAGTTACCCATGCTAATGCAGGGACAGGGGCTCAGGCTGAAACAGAATAACTGACAGTTCTGAAATTCCAAGTCCCTGATTCAAAAGGCTTTATATTCTCAGTAATGCAGTCACATACCCAGAACATAAGAGCACTGGCGTGGTGGACCTCGCTCAGCCAGATGCCTTTACATCACATTCCCTGTGGTCACCTGTCTCATGGTCACAGCTGCAGGCCAGCTGCTTCACTCCATTAAAACTTCGGGCGATGACTTATACCTTCCACGCCTTGAGATCGGTGTAAGCCTGGGAGGCAGAAGAAAGCAGAGGGAAGAAGAAAGCTGACCTTGCTTACCAGGACGATCTTGAATGCCACATTCAGGAATCTGAGCTCGAGGAGCCAGGGATGGGGTTAGAGCAAGAAAGCCACACAAGATGTGGCTCCGTGAGGATCCTTGGACAGCCATGTGAAGGACGTGGGAAGCAGGGAAAGGCCACCGGGGAAGGGGTGAGCAGAACAAATGAAGAAGGAAATCTCTGAATGGAGGTAGAACGCATCTTCTATTAAAGCAGGAAGGGAAAAATGAAGAGTTGGTGGTAAATAAATGCAGTAAAAACCCCCTCAACTTTAACTTCTTTGTGGATGAACCTTCTGAGTTTTGCCAACTTGTTCTGCAAAGTTTTCTGCCAACTTTTTTTCTCACAATCTTCTGTAAATGCAGTAAACCCTTGAGGCTTTGCAGGTGATACGGTCTGTCAAAACTTCTCAACTCTGTTATTGCATCGTGAAAGCGGCCGTGACGACTGGTAATGAGTGGGCATAGCGATGTTCCAATAAAACTCTATTGACAAAAAATAAAAACCAAACACCATTGATGAGCAAGGACAGCCAACTAAAGCGAGGCCAGGGAAGCAGCTCATCTTAGACGGCCTGCCGTTTCTCTGGTAAGAGGGAAATCTGAGGAGAGGAGCCCAAGGGTTCGTCTTTGGGGGAGGAGTTTGGTTGGAAACTGATGTGGTGGGGAATCTGAGTGAGGGGCTCTTTTTCCTGCAAGACTGGTACCTCACTAGCGCACCGGAGAGGCCGCTGCTTTGGAGAGAAAGGGAAAGAAGACAACGAGCAAGTCTCTGGGACGGGACAGGACAGCTGTAGGCATCTCTGCTGTACTTCTTGAATGGCCTCTTTGTTTTTCTCGGTCTCTTTTCTGCTTTCGGTGACTCAGCAAGGACAGAACAAGTCTTAAAGTCAACCTTTATTCATTCAGTTCGTGTTTACAGAGACAGTGCCTGGTATGTACTCCTCACTGTTCAAGGGGCCAGAGACAAAGAGTGAATGAGTCCCGTGAGTGAATGAATCCCGAATGGAACTTAGACCACATTCTCTTGGCGGGGACAAGCAACTGAGGAGGAAGAACAATAGAATCATTCTACTGGTTACTTAGTGCTCTGGAGAAAATAAATCAAGGCAATAGGATAGGTTTGGAGGAGGCACTGTTTGAGCTGGTGGTCAGGGAAGGCCTCTCAGAGAAACTAGAACTGAGCCAGTGTCTGGGACAAGAGGCTCCAGCATATGAAGACCCGAGGCAAGGTCCTTCTGGGCAGAGGGGACGAGTGCAGTGGCTCTGAGATGGGAATGAAGATGGAGAGCCGAGAGCTTGCCCTTAGGGCTCTTCAGCTGGGCTGTTCTCCCCACTGTAAACACAACATAACATTCTCTGCCTACCTCCCAATGTCTGCTTATGTTTTCTGTTTTCTGCCTGTGCTCGTCTATTCTTTAAGCTCCAGATTAAACCCCGCTTTGCTCATAAAGCCTCCTTTGATCTGCATCTTCATTAAGTCCAAAACAGTTTATTCCTCTCCGTTTATGAGTAATCACCTGCTATTCATTGTTTCCCTTTGTACACAGTTTAATCTTCCCATTCCCATTCTAACCTCTTAAAGGTGGTATTATTAGTCAGGGATCTCCAGAGAAAGAGAAGCAATAGGATATGTGTGTGTAGATACAGATATACATATAGTTACGGATATATAAATATAGATACATGGAAAGAGATTTATTTTAAAGAACTGGCTCACGGAATTTGTGGGGCTAGCAAGTCTCAGTTCTTCAGGGCCAACTCTGCAGAGTTGATATTATAGTCTCGCTCTTTCTGTCTCTTTATGTTGTAGTGTTGAGTCTGAAGGCAGCCTGGCAACAGAACTTTTTCTTCCTTTGGGGACTCCTGTCTTTTCTCCTAAGGCCTCCAGCTGATTAGATGAGACCCACGCATGTCATGCAGAGTAATCTGCTTTTCTCAGTCTTTTTTGATTCAAATGCTCGTCACATCTAAAAAATACTTTCACTTTCAGCAACCTTTTAGAACGGTGTTTGACTAACAACTAGGCACCGAAGCTTGGCTAAGTTGGCACATAATATCAATCATAGAAGATGGAGTTTTATGAGTCTTTGTATTCTTCACTGAACTTAGCACAAATGTATTGTGTGCAGTAAAGCATCTGATAAAGAATTAACTAAAGGGCTCTGATTAGTGCTTTATATGCATTCATTCAGCAAACTCTATATTTAATGAGGACCTACTTTGTGCCGGCTGCTATTGTAAGGGCTGGGGAAATACCAATGAGCTAACCAATAATAATCAAATCTGACTCTTTTTCATGTGTATGTTTAGCTATCTTGTAGACCCAGTTACAAGAGAGGGTTTTTTTTTTATAAAGATTTTATTTATTTATTTTGACAGACAGAGATCACAAGCAGGCAGAGAGGCAGGCAGAGAGAGAGGAAGGGAAGCAGGCTACTCGTTGAGCAGAGAGCCCGATGCGGGGCTCGATCCCAGGACCCTGGGATCATGACCTGAGCCGAAGGCAGAGGCTTTAACCCACTGAGCCACCCAGGCACCCCAAGAGAGGGTTTTTTTGATTGTAGTTTTGTTTTGTTTTGTTTTTAATTGGCTGGTTCTATAAAGTTATAGTAAGTATAATTCCTTGGTAGGTCTAGTCATAAAAGCTCTCAGAGTAGGATTCTAAAAAACCTCAGGCCTCTGGAGGTTAAGTAACTTGCTTAATTGTGTTAGAATATGTGGTAGACAAAATTCTAAAAAGGGCTCCTCAAGATTCTTGCCTCCTGGTTATTCATTCAAATACTAATTTTGGTAGTGCTAAGAAAGAATTTTGCAGATGTAATTAAAATCCCCAAGTCAGTTGACCTTGACATATGAAAGTTATCCAGGTGGGTCTGACCCAAAAGATGAAGCCAAGAGTTTTCTCTAGCTAGCTGCAAAAGAAGATACCAGAGATTCAGAACATAAAGAGGATTTGACATACCATTGCTGGCTTGAAGAAGGAAAGGTCCATCTGTCAAGGATGTGGACAACATTAGGGAACTAAGAGCTTCTCCTTACCAACAGACAGCAACGAAATTGGACCCAAGTCTTGCAACAATGAGAACCAAATCCTGCCAACAACCTAAAGAGCTTAGAAGCAGATTCTTGCCCAGGTCCCTTGATTTTGGGCCTTGTTGTGTGGAAAAATCTGTAGAGATCACACAGACCCTCACCTACAGAAGTAGGAGCTAATAACAGGATCGTTGCTTTGAGTGATTTTTGTGGTAGTATGTTACACAGCAACGTTAGAAGACTAAGACAGAGAATACAGTTAAATAGTGATATGGCCTGATTTCAGCTCTTGTTTTTTAAGGAGCTGAGACAGTAAAACTTTCTCATTTCAATTGTCCTTGACACATATTTGGATGAAAGAATTTTTTTGTTATGTGGTCAGTGGTACCTATCTATGAAAAATACTGCAAATCTGAGACATATCTGTTCTGTTTGGGTGAAAAAAGGTCTATGGTAAAGTATTAAGCTATTAATGCTAAAAGCAAAAGAAATTAATGAGGATCCATAAGCCATATCCACTCTCATTTGTGTAAAATATTTAGTATCATCTTTATCACGTGTTATGAGGATAAGTGATAATATGGTCAAACTCCTAGTGTTAAATACCCCAAGGACTAACAAACTTATGAAGGAAATGAATAATTTGTTAATGCTTTGGAAATGAGGGCTTTAGGCAAGCAGAGATGAGTTTTCTGTTCTTAATAAGTGTAGATGGATGTGTTTCATGATAATTTAATATGCCTGGAATAAACTCCCATTTTGCATCTGGCAAGTTTCTCCCTTTTTATTTATTACATTTTTCCTCTAAACTCACTCATTCCCCCCAAACCTCTCAGAACCCACAATACACCCTGAAGGCAACCCAGGCCCAAATACTAACTATATGTAGAATGTGGGAGAAGGAAGGGCATCAGAAAATGGTCTGGATTAGAACACCCACTATTCAGATGAGGAAATTGAGGCCCAGAAGAAGACATTGTCCAAGTTGCAGGACTTCGGTGGTGGGGTTGGGGCTAAAACTTTATATTTAAGAAGGTGAATAGAGATGTAAGGAAAAATGCCTAGATTGACTTTTGTCAGAATTAACTTGGTTAACGTGTATGAGCTATTTCTGACAAAATTAGAATAAGCAGTTTCAGTTTTGAATTCTGGACTCTTAAGCAAATATCACCATGTCTTACTCCTTGTCAACTGTAAAATGAATAAGCTTCCAGTGACAGGCCATCTTCTGTAGGTTGTAAAACGGTATTTGTGTACATAGCTTAAAAGCCCTGAGGAGTCCTGCAGGTTAGCTGATCTTTGAAAATAAGGTTAGCTTTGATGGA